>NC_057807.1:141567568-141602736 GCF_018294505.1 Triticum aestivum
AACCCCTCTCCCTCGCCCCCGGCGGCCACCATGGGCGCCGCCCCTCCCCGAGCCCATACACACACACAAGCATGATGAACACACACACACACACATATGTATGAATTAATGCATGTATATATTAGTATATACGTATTTTGTATGTTTAATTAGTTTAGATTATTTAGATTATTAGTTTTTCACTATTATATATGTATGAATGCATGTTAGATGGATATAATTAGTGTTTAATTAGTATGGATTTTTTTTATATAATGTTGTTTTTCAGTTTTTTAATGGATGTATAGAAGTTGTGTTTTCTGTTTTTAGTGTTAGATGCTTAATTAGTATGAAATAGTATATAGATTTTTGAAATAGTAGAAATGTTAGAAATTTTAGTTATCAAAATCCAATCATTAAAAAAATGTTACTTTTTGCGGGCATATAGCTAGTATTTGTTCTCGACGATGCCCGGCCCGCATCCTCGCCGTCGACCCGTCCGCGATGACGTCCAGCCAACCCTTGTCCGGGACTGGGCTCCGCCGGGCTGGCACTGGGAGGTGCTGCCTGGAGGGGCGCGCCGCTTGATGAGGAACCTGGCCCCGGGTCCCGTCGTCGACCCTGATCTCGTTTGGTGGCGTTCGCGTGGGCCAGTTTCGGTGCGGAGGGACCCGGCCCTGCCGGAGGTGGTACGTCACCGTATCAGGGAGGAGGACGAGCACGTCCATCGCTACATGGTTGCGTTAGAGGGCGGCAGGTTCTCCAATACCTGGCAGTATCTTCGGGGATCCCACTACACCTATGATCCTGTGAGGGTTCCTTCTCTTTGGGTGTCCACCGCCCGTGCCGCAGGAACCGCGAGTGTCCTAGATTCTTCTGTAGTATTCGATCTTTAATTAGCTACCTAGCCAGTGACGTACTATTCAATATTATATATTATTCGAGATGATGTATTCGAGATTATATCTATTATTCTAGACGATGTATTCGAGATTATATCTATTATTCGAGACGATGTAATTTGAATACTAAATTGTTTTATATTTCTTTTGGATTAGTTAAATAAAAGCTATGGCAGACAATACCGACAGAGAGGGAGAACATACCATGTTCGATATGATACGCGGGCCAGATGATGATCAGAATGAAGAAGATTATGACGGCTCCGAATTTCTAAACAACACCGGAGAGGGTGATATGATATTCGATCGCGATGACCGAATTGATGAAGTCATGAACTACGATTATGACGATGACGAAGAACATGTTGATCCTGAAACAACAAAGACCGGCGAGGTATATATATTTATATAAGCAGGTATCTGGTGATCATCACATGTTTTAAATGACTTGAAGATATATTAACGAATCGATCTTTGTTCTTTCAGCCATCCGGATCGAGAAAATCTTCAGGCAAAAGGACGAAACGAGGCCCGAACAAAAAGTTGAAGGAGGGCGTAAAGTACAATATCGAGGCAGTCAGACCTAATGGCGAACCATTAGCGCCTAAGAAGATTGCGGACAAGTTCATTCGTCAGTGCAGAGTTCTTGTGAAGGACCAACTCCCGATCTCCCTTCAAGAATGGAGAGAGCCAGCAAAAGACAAAAGACAAAAAGGCAAAGAGGACGATGCTCCACGTCCAGATGTTACTTTTGTCGACAAGAATCAAAAAGATCTGCTTTGGGATACTCTCATGGAACATTTCACCCTACCAGATCATTTCACAAAAGCAGATGTGCAGAAAGTCAAGGATGCTGCTCTTAGGAAGATGGCGGTTGCATTCAAGAACCACAAGAATCGTGAATGGGACAAGTACGTCAAGGGAGGAAGGAAGACTCCAGTATTCGAGGGAACACTAGAGAACCAACATGCTCATTGGGACGATTTCGTGAAATTCAAGGATTCGGAATTAGCTAAGGAACGGTCGAGAATAAACAAGAAGAATGCCAAAAAAAAGGATAAGTTCCATAAGCTGGGGCCAGGTGGCTATGCGGTGGCAATGCCTAAGTGGGATAAGTCTGAGAAAGAGATGGAGGATGCAGGTGTCACTCCGGTTACTAAGAGCTGGCCCCCCAGGTGCAGGACTTGGTTCTATGCGCATGGGGGGGAGTTGGACCCGAAGACAGGCAATGTTTCGATGAAGGCAAGTCTGAAGGGAGCCGACGATGCGATACTTGTTGCAATAGAAGAGGCACGATCGGGGCTGTTCCAGCCCAACAGAGAGAATGACGAGCTTATGCGTGCCCTGGGAAATCCTGAACACCCGGGAAGAACACGAGGCAAGGGCGCTATTCCGTGGTATGAGGGGTTTTCAGACTGGAACACTGACTACAGAACCCGTGCGAGAAAGAAGATTGCGGAGGAGAAGAAGAGGAAGATGGAGGAGGAGCAGAGGATGCGGAACTATGAACGCCTTCAAGGCCTAGAAGCAAGTCAAGCGGAATTGGTAGTCAAATTCCAGCGGAAGCAGGAGCAGATCGACTCACTTACCCAGCAAAGGGGGTCTCAACAGCTGCAGCAACTAGCGGATGATCCAGCATTGGATAGCACCGGCCCATCCATGCCAAGAAGCAGCGTGGGTTCGGCCGCCCCGGACGACGCAATGCTGGGTAGATACCCCGTGGATGACATCATGAAGAACACTAACTGCTAGCTACACGTCAAAATGAAGAACATATCCATGAAGGTGGCGGACGCCGTTGCTTTTACAAATCCCCCCGAGCCAACCTTCCATTGCAACCCGATTCCAGCGGGCTATGCTCGTGTCTTGGTTGATGAGGTGGTGGACCCACCATATTCGGAGCTACAACTTGACATTCCTGGAGGTGACGACGAGCGCTTTCTCGGAGAGGCCAAACATCGTATCATCCTATGGAAAAAGGATTGCATCATCTTTCGAAGGCCACCGACACCGCGTCAGCCGACTCCTTGTCGAAGTACGCCACTGACTCAGCAGTCTCCCGCTCCTGCAAGTCCACCAAGTCCGGCAAAGTGTCAGGCCACTCCTCCTCCAAGTCCGGCAAAGTGTTAGGCCACTCCTCCTCCTCCAAGTCCGCCACAGCATCAGACGTCCACTCCTCCTCCAAGTCCGGCACAACCTCAGGCCACTCCTCCTCCAAGTCCGGCACAGCTTCAGGCGGCCACTCCTCCTCGTCCAACTCAGCCCCGTCATCCGTCTCCGCCGCCTCAGCAATCGCAGAAGAGACACCCCGCAGCTATGCTGCGTAGCAGTACGAGTCGAGGTAGTACAAGAAGTACAGGCGGAGGCAAGCGATATAAATATGGTCCAAGACTCACGCCTCTTCCGTAGAGGGCTTATGACAGGTCCGAGGAGGAAATCGCAGCCATATCGAAGGCCGAGATGGAAGCCCATTTTGCACCAAAACCGCCACTGCCGCCAAGGGAGAAAGTGCCTGAGGAAACGATTGACCACTTCGTTCGTATGGCTCAACCACCAGCTCCCAAGCCTGTTGACACAGACTATGAGCGCCACATCACGAAGTTAAATCAAGCACGTCTACGTAAGGAGGCGAGCTCGGGATCGAGCAAACAAGAAGCAGTTGTCAAAAAATGCGGGAAAACCATTCCCTAGCTGGGAGAACAGGAGGCGCAATCGATCCCCTCGCTTGTTGTGCCAACAACACGTGACAGTACGCGCGCCCAATATTATTGTGGGCAAACAGTTTATGTTCCCGAGGTCGGCAATGTGGTAATAACAGAGGAGCATATAATGCAGGTTGAAGTTCTCAACATCACTGTTGGACAACTCCTTGAGATCGAGCCCATGCCTGTGCTTAGAGAGGATGAAATAAAACGGAAATATGTCCGGGGCCAACCTTTGGTCGAGCCAGACAAGGTCAAGAACCTCCCAATGAGAATGTATGAATTGCATCAATGGTACATGAACATTACCAAGATTTCAGATCAATTGTCCCTCATGGTGAATGTCAAGGAGGAGCATTACTTCCATGAGAAAGCTCTGTCCGTTGAGTATTCTGAACTGTTTCAGTTATACAATAAAGACGCACTCGACAAATCTATCGTTAGTTGCTATTGTCTGTAAGTGATTTCTTTTTGTAATTTAAGTCTCAAGCTAGCTGTAGTGATCCTTTTGATCAATCATTACCTATAATTATCCTCACTATATTCTTTTCTGTGGTATTATGCAGGATGAAGATGTATGAAATGAGAAAAGGTGGACACTTTGGCATTGGGTTCATTGACCCAAACACCGTTAATGAATACACATGGCGGATAAATCCACATCATCAAAAGGACGTAGAGGACAACATGCTAGAGTTCTTGAAGCGCCTCAAATACAATGAAGATATACTACTTCCTTACAACTTCCAGTGAGTCACACTGTCTCTTGTACTACAAATTCTCTGTTTTTTGCCTACTAGCTAGCTACATGTTTTTGCTTACATAGGCCCGCTTAATTAAGACATGCAAACGTGTGTGCATGCAGTTTTCACTGGGTCTTGTGGATCATTAAAGTTGACGACGGAACAGTTGAAATACTGGACTCACTACTCAAAGCAAAAACTGACTATAACATGTTGTTTGGGATAGTCAACAGGTAATTTCAATCATTATTAACTATATATCTCGTCCTATTTAGTTCGTCATTTTATGATATGGACTATTTAATAACCCCTTTATTCATTTTCTTTGTCGGCGGGCAGGGCTTGGGCAAGGTTCATCAGCGTCACGGAAGGCGAATGGAAACAAAAGCTTAAATGATTTCGATCCAAGGTAAGTAATTAAGTAGTACTAGCTAGCTAGCTAGCTGCCATCTCTTTAATTATCATGCTTGATTAATTATTATCTGATCAAATTCCATTCTCGTAAAGGCCCTAAAGCAGGCGCAGGGGACTGATCTATGTGCATTCTGCATTTGCGAGAACATTCGCATGATGGCGTTTGAAAGGAGCAGATCTCAAAGACAGGAATGGGTACGCTTGTCAGAACACTATTCACAATTTTTACACCATTATCGATATCTAGTCACACAACTAATACACATGCATATTGATCTCCTTCTTAATAGTTCAAAGAGGTGCGGGAGAAGCTCCTAGAAACGGAGCGCGTAGAAGCACTTCAAGAGGAAATAGCGGGATTTTTGCTCGACCAGGTCATAAATCTGAAGGGAGAATACTATTACACGCTACCGCCCCCATGAAAACCACTTCCAATTGTCATCGTGCTCCGAAGGCACCAATTAGGCTAATGCCACTGGCTCCGAAGGCAACATGCATATGTAGGAGAAATTGTATATAGCTATACATGTGTGTATGTGTGAATTAATTAATATGGTGGTTTGTGAGACATTGATGATAAATATATATATGCATGATTGGTTCTACTAGAAATTATATATATATATATATATACATAGGGTGGGTCTATTATGATAACACCCTTAAGACCCTTATTCTGCACACCAAAACGCTTATTCTGCTAACACCTCCTGACCCGTACCTACAGACAAAGGCAACGAATCCACCGGTCACCCCCTACACATGCACGACTCCCAGCCCCGATCCCCTCCACCTTCGCCCGACACACCCCCACCGAACTCACTACCTCCCATGGCCGGCGTGCCAGCAACCCCCTCCCACCGGCCGCCACCGTGCCCCCACCCCTCTACCTTTCTCCGACCACCACCCCTTGGTGCTGCACCTTCCCCCAACCGCACGCCCCACCTTCTACCCCGGCGCGGCCTCAACCGCCGGATCCGGTCACCACCGGCCCATGACGCGGCATTCAACCACTGGATTTCCGCCGCCGCCGGCCCCCGACGCGCCTTGAAACCACTGGAATCGGTCGCGACGGCCCTGGGTGCAGCAACCAGCCCCCCATCTAACCTTGGGCGGCTGTGAACTTCATCTCCATCACCGATGAGCCTCCCCTCTCATCTGGCCGGATTCCAGCAATCTCCGTCGTGCCATGGCCTGTCTTGTTCCGGATTCGGCCGCCGGGGCCACTGGATCCATGGCAAGTGGATCCCGTGCGTGCTAGATCCGGCTGTGGTGCGCCCCTCCACGCCATGTAGTTCTCTTCCCATGAGGCTCGCCGTTCTTGATCCCGAGCTCCAGGGCTCCTCAATGACAACTCCGAAGCACAACCGTGGCCGCTTGGAGGCACAAAAAAGGAGGGCAACGGCAGCGCCACCGCCGGACGGCCGGAGTCCTGCTCCTCCCCTTGTTCTGGTCCTTGTCTGCGTTCAGGCGCGGCTATCAGTGTCGGCCACTGCGGGCGTCACGTGCAGCTCAGCCCACGGGGTCGAGAAGTACATCCCACGGGACACCACAGTACTGTGTGGAATCCTAGTACTGGACTGGCTAGGTCTTCCAATGAGCTCCACCCTCGTTCGTCGGAGGGATCCTCTGGTGAGCACTGCCCCTGTTCCCCCTTTTCCCTTCTCCCACCTCTCCTAATATATTTTTGTTGCAGGAGCTCACTGTTGCTTCTCATTGCAGGGACTCACTGTTGTTTCTCATTGCAGCTCACTGTTGTTCCCCACCTGATGTTGAGCAGTGCAGGTTGCTTCTCATTGCAGCTCGGTTGGGTCGCCGGTGCCGTACGCAGGCACATGAGAGGACGACGGGCGTGTAGTTTGGTTTTGGCCGTGCGTCGCTCTGGTATGGATACGCGCATCATGCATTTTACTCGACTGTGCGCAGAAGGTTCTTGAACTCCGTTGGCGTGTAGTTTTGACAGCGGCTCGTCAGCTTGTCCCGTGTTTTGCGGCTGATGCCACTGCGTGTGCATTTTAGTAGTTGGCCGCCCCGTGTAGTTTAGTTAATGTGTTTGTATCTACAAAGAAGGTTTTTGTTTTTGAGCATGTACCGTGTAGTTTGGAGCATGTGAACATCCAGTGCAAAATGGTGCATTTTATTTTTGAGGAGTTCATGTATAAAAATTATAGGGACTTTATTTGAAAGTGTTCAGAAATTGCAGTTTGGAGTATCTGCACATGCAGTGCGATGCTGCTTTTGGGTTTGTGGACTTTTTATGTATAAAGATTATAGGAACCCAATTGATTGCAGCGAAACATGGTGATGTTCAGACATGAGCATGCAGTTTCAACCATGTGGACATGCAGTGCAAAAATGGTGTTTTTCGTGTTTGATGATTTTATGTATAAAAGTTATATGAACTCGTTTGAGAATTGTTTACCAAAGAAGTTCATTTCGAATTGTGTTGCGGCTCATTTTCCTCGACCATGTTGTTTGCTTCTTCGCACGTGTACAGCTCGCCAATGTGGAGATCCAAAACTCCAAACAGAAAAAAGAAAAGAAAAGAAATGAAGTGCAAAGATGTGTTAAATGAAAAATGGTAGAGAAACGACAAAAAAAGTAATGCCGTCCACTTGACCATTTGATGCAGTGCAAAAAGATATGTTAAATGAAAAAATGGTAGAGAAACAACAAAAAAAAAGTAATGCCTTTCACTTGAGCATTTGATGCAGTGCGATTCTCTAACTGAGGCAGTGCGGTCGGGTGTCTGATATTGTTCATCTTGTAAGTGGCCATTTGATGCAGTGCGGTTTTCTAACTGAAGCAGTGCGGTCTGGTGTCTGATGTTGTTCATCTTGTAAGTGGCCATTTGATGCAGTGCGGTTTTCTAACTGAAGCAGTGCGATCGGGTGTCTGATGTTGTTCATCTTGTAAGTGCAAAGAAAAATGTTACTGAAACGACAAATAAAGTAACGCGGTTTACTTCTCCATACTTTTGGGGTTCACTTACGCCCCGATGTGAAGTCCCGTCCACTTCCTCGCATGAGAAAATTTACGTGTAAATAAAAGAAATCAAGCAATTCGCTTGCCCATCTGATGGGGTGCGGCTTCATGTCTGAAGCAGTGCGTTTTTCTGTCGGATGAAGTTCACTCGTTCGATTTGGGTGTCGCAAAAAAACAGTGTCCGCTTTTTGCTAATTTTAAAACTGCTCTTAAACTGTAAGGAATTAGAGAGTGTGTTCTACATGAAAAAGTTGTGTCTCATTGATATCTTTCCAACGGCATATCATTTGAATCATTTCGACAACCGGTTTGTAAAAATAAAAAAAAAACGGCCGCTGCCACTCGTCCTCCCCCGCACGATTTTCAAAATTAACTTAAAACCGTAAGCAATCTCGAAACCATTCCTACATATGATATTTGCGCCTTGTCCATAGCTTTCCAACGACGTATTACACGCCTCTTTTCAACAAACGGTTCAAAAACTAGAGCAAAAATAGTACCGAAAATTTGAAAAATTTGAAAAACATAATTCCGTGATTTAGTAAATTTGAAACTGCTCTTAAACCATTATGAATTAGAGAAAGATTTATATATGAAAAAGATGCACCTCGATGATATCTATCCAACGGCGTATCATTTGCTTCATTCCGACAAGCGGTTTAGAAAAAAAAAGCGAAAAAACGCTCGCTGCCACTCGTCATCCGCCGCACTATTTTCAAAACTGCTCTTAAACCGTGTGGAATCTCGAAAAGTGTTCAACATGTCGAAGTTGCGCCTAATCCATAACTTTTCAATGGTATATTACACGCCTCATTCCCATAAACGGTTAAAAAATTAGAGCGAAAACAGTACCGAAAAAACACCGCGTGCAATTTTTTCGACACAAAGTTCACTAGTCTCTATTGCAGTGCTCGTCGTCAAAATGATGCAGTGCGCTTCTGTTGAGCGTGCAGTGCCGAAGTGGTGTGCAGAATAGTTATTCTGCTAATATTAGCAGAATAGACCGTCTATATATATATATATGCATAACGTGTACAATGTGTAGTATCGTAAAATACCAGCAAACGAAAAAGAATTAAAATGGAAACACAAAATTAAATGAAAAAGAAATCATAAAACTAAAAACCCCCAAACCTTATAGTATCGGTTGGTCTTACCAACCAGTACTAAAGGGCTCTAGGCCCCCGGAGCTGGCTCGTGCCACGTGGTTGCCCTTTAGCACCGGTTCGTGCTGAACTGGTACTAAAGGGGAGGGCCTTTAGTGCCCACACTTTAGTGCCGGTTATGGAACCGGCACTAAAGGGCCTTACAAACCGGTGCTATTACCCGGTTCTTCACTAGTGTGCTGTGAAGATGTTGATGAAGATAGCCCTCCCCAAGATGGGAGAGTTGTTGGTGATGATGACAATGATGATTTCCCCCTCCGGGAGGGAAGTTCCCCCGGCGGAATCGCTCCACCGAAGGGCAAAAGTGCTCCTGCCCAAGTTCCGTCTCGAGGAGGTGGTGCTTCGTCTCGAAAGTCCTCTTCAGATTTTTTTCTAGGTCAAAATGACTTATATACCAGTAGATGGGCACCGGAGGTGGGCCGAGGAGGGAAGCACCCACCAGGGCGTGCCTGGGCCTCCTGGCGCACCCTTTGGTACTTATTTGATCCAATAATTCTTAAATAGTCCATAAAAATCCTCAGGAAGTTTTAGCTCATTTGGAGTTGTGCAGAATAGGTAGCTTAACGTAGCTTTTTCAGGTCCAGATTTCCAGCTGCCAGAATTCTCCCCCTTGGTGCATACCTTGCATATTATGAGAGAAAAGGCAATAGAATTACTCCAAAAAGCATTATTATACAATAAAAAACATAAATAATAGTGGGAAAACATGATGCAAAATGGACGTATCAACTCCCCAAGCTTAGACCTCGCTTGTCCTCAAGCAAAAACCGAAATCGAAAAACATGTCCACATGCTTAGAGAGATAGTTGTCGATAAAAACAAAAATACGGACATAGCAGCATCATGTGACTTATTATAACAGAAACAAACTTTAACATAATTTTTTTTATCATAGAACTTTTATCATAGACTTCTCATGAACAAGTGACAATTCATCACAACATCGAAGTATAAACCATAAACTCTATTGGAAACCAACAAACTATGTTCTCAGTCAACTTTGCAACTACAATTAATCATTTTTTCAGGAAGGGTCACGTATCGGAGCCTTTAGGCAAGTCCACATACTCAACCATAATTTAGTCTTCTATGATTGCTAACACTCACCACGTACACATGAGCAAAACATTTCAACCGGACACATAGAAAGATAGGGGCTTATTGTATCGCCTCCCAACGCACTCACCTCGAGGGTGATGTCAGCAATAATAACTCATGCTACCCATATTCAACTAGATATATGTGCCTAGATCTTTCCTCGCCACATGATGCTTGCCAAAGGAGAAAAATAAAAGGAATGGAGAGAAAAACTTTGACTATGGCATAAAAGTAAATACATGAAAGTAAAAGATAGGCCCTTCGCAGAGGGAAGAAGAGGTTGCCATGCGCTTTTTGTTTGTATGCTCAACCCCTTAGTGTAAGAGAACATTACGTTATATTACCCCTTGTGATGGCAACCTTTATTATGTAGTCCGTCGCTTTTATTCTTCACCATCACAAGTTCGGACAACGCTCAATTTTCCCTTACACTAAATGATCTCCCACTTTTAGAAGCAATTTTTATTGCCTTTTTTTTGCACTGATGACAACTTACTTGAAGGATCTTACTTAAACGATAGGTAGGTATCGTGGATTCTCAAACAAGATAGGGTTTAAGGGTTTTGGATGCACAAGTAGTATCTCTACTTAGTGCGGAGTTTTTGGCTAGCAAAGATAGGGGCAAGCACCACATGTTGAAGGATCTATGACAATATAACTTCTATGTGAATATGAGCAAACATAAATCATTAAGTTGTCTTCCTTTTCCAGCGTCAAATTTTTTGGCATATAATATTTTGATGGGTGCTCACAATCATAAAAGATTTCCGTATAGTATATATATATGTGAATCTTCTCTTCCCTTATTAATTCTTTCATGAGTTGCATCATTGACCAATGCTTTCTACAATAAAATTTTCTACTTATACTTTCCCTTGTGTAATGTCATCACTCACCATAAGATTAGTATATGATCCTTTTCTTTTATTTCCTTTATTTTTATTTGCAACAAGAAAGCAAAGAAGGCAAAACTCAAGCTAAACTTTATTATATATCTTGCACACGATTACAAGGATTGATCACTAAGCAAACTCACAAAAAGAAAGGATCAAATAGACTTTTATTCATCTAATAGCAAAAGATAACCATTGATCGAACTAAGAAAGTAAAGGCAAAAGATAGTGGAGATGATACGATACTGGGGCACCTCCCCCAAGCTTGGCGAAAGCCAAGGGGAGTGCCCATACCCAATACTCAGTTTTCTTTTGGTGGTGAAGAAGGGGTGGTGGTGATGAAGTAGTGGGTTGGCCCTTCTTCCTTAGCTTACGCTTGAGGACGGAATTCTCATCTTTTAGTTCACGAATCTCCCACTCAAGCTCCAACACCTTTTTGCATAAATCGTGCTTATTTTCCTGCAAGAGACGAAAAGGGATAAACTGGATCTTAGGCCTCTTTGCTTTGTTGGGGAGACCTGACTTCTTAAATTCAACATGCATGTTTGTAACATCCCAAATTTCAATTTGGATGTTATACATAGATCATCATATGCATATCATATTTATTCTTGCATTTTGTTGTGATCCTAGAAATCTTAAGCAACTCAAGGACCCAAGGAGGGAGTTGGAGGTTTCACAAAATTCATATTAGAATTTATTTCAAATTTGAAGAAAGGATCAATTTGATATTATAGTTTCTCTCTCCACTTATTTCCAATATTAAAAATAAATGAGAGAAGAAAATATGACTTCTTCAACCTAAGAGAAATATTGGAGAAAGAATTTTTAAAATCAAATTAGTTATTTATTGGTATTTTATTTGAATTAAAAAATATTGCATTTTTGAAAATTGCATCATAGTCAAGAAAAATGTCCATCTTGTCCTGAATATTGGTTTGGACGGTGAAAATTGTTTCTGGAATTTTTTGATATTTCTTTATATTTATTTAGGATTTTTCCTTCGCAGTGAAATTTATTTTAAAAAAAGAGGTTCGGACCGACAGGGCCGGAGCCCAGCCGGCCCAGCAAGCCAGCCCGTCGCGCCACCGCCTCCGCCGCCGTACGGGAGACGGACTCCCACCGGAGTCCGCCGCCGCCTCGCCCCGGTGCCCCCTTCTCCAAGTCGAAGACCCCGGGGGGGGGTCCTTTATAAGCCGCACTGCCCCTCCCTATCCCCTCTCCAACCCCGCCGCCTTGCAGCCTCGCCTCCACCACCGAGCGCCGCCGCCGCCCGTAGCTCGCGCCGCAGCCGCCCCTCGCCACTGGCGCTGCCGATGCCGCTGCCGCCGCCGCCCGAGTCGCTGCCCCGCCTCGCCGCCGCAAGTCGCCGGAGCTGGAGCCGCCGCCGCCGTCGACCGATCCGATCCGATCCAAGCCGCCGTTTTTTTGACGAACCGGTGTAACCCCGAACCGTTCCGGTTTTTTAGGTTTTTCTCGAGTCTTTTAGAATAGATCGGTTTTCGTTTTTATTTTAGTTTTTAAACGAATGAATGTTCGTTCATTTTAGCGAACAGTTTTCGTCGGATTAGTTCTGTTAGCGAACGTTTGCGCCGTAGTCTTTTTCTTTTTAGTTTATTTTCGGCCAGGGACCCATCCGCGAATAGTTTTCTCGCGATTTAGCCCCTGATCTTAAAACTAGCATAACTTTTTACTCGTTTATCCAAATTAGATGAAACCAGCGCCTAAATCTTAGTATCATTCTGTTCTTTTCAGTTAACCAACTTGAACATGATTTTGACATTGTAAAATTTGACTTTCGTAAATATTCTTGTTTTGTTCGTATTTTGAGTTTCGTTTTTCCATTTGAGTCGTTTCTTTTTGCAAATCGTAGCTAATCACTTGTACCTACTGTTAAAATTTAATCCACATGATAATAATGCTGTTAGGTTTTACTTTTGTTAGTTTAAGTCGTTTGCTTGCTTCGTGTTTGATTTGGATCTTTTCTCGGTTTTCTCGTTGTTTCATTTGAGTGATTGCTTATGTATGCTACTGTTTGTCTATGATAGATTACTCGGAGTGTGAAGTTTGTTACTACAAATCTCTAGAGTTTGCATATCATCAGCAAGGCAAGTTACACTTTGATCATATTTTTTTCTTTACCCAGTTTTTACTATGCATTAGTATTACCCCTCAAACAATTGCATGAGTAGGATTGGGAACATGTGGTTCGGTTGTAGTACTTGAGGTAGGAACCTAATACCTTTTGATCACCCCGGGAATATACGTTATGCTTATTATTGCTTAGCCATGCTCGTAGACGGGGATTGGATCGTGATTCACACGTGGAAGTTTTGGGAGTTATTAATCTTGGATAACATTAAGGTGGCAAGTTTAATATGCATCCGGGTGGATTGGTTGAGGCACATGGGAAACCCAATGTTGCCTATTTGAGGAAATCTCGGAGTACCCGTGTGATTTTTCCTCTGGTTTGCCACCCAGGCTCAAAGGGATCATAAGACTATTCATGCTAGAAACTTCCGTGTGCAGCCACAAGCCATTATGGGCTCTGTTATAGTTGAGTAAGCTGCGTGAGCTCTTGAAGAGGTGGACTAGCAGATGTAGGGGAAAGTAGGTGTACTGGTAGGCCTGGAGTAGAGAGTTAATGCTTCAGAAAGACTATATCTTGATCATCCGATCATGGATGCGGTCGAGTTGTGGGGAAAAGTGCACAAACCTCTGCAAAGTGTATAAACTAATCATGGTTAGCCGTGTCCCCGGTTATGGACATCTTGAGTATCTGGTACTTGAATTATTATGTGATCTCATCACTTTATGTAATTAATTGATTTGGGTTTAATTGATGATACTTTTAATTTGGGATTTGAGTTGGGTTTACCTTCTCAAATATTGGGCAACTTGGGAGTAGTTAAATAAATTTATTCCTTTGTTGTAGGGAAAAACTAGCTTTATGAAAAATCATAAACTCACAGCCTCCACCAGCCAACTATTGCATGTAGATGTAGTTCTTGCATTTCATTGCTTTACAGTGTAACTTTGCCAACATATTCAATGTGCTGACCTCCACGGCTGCAACATCTCATGTTGCAGACTACTCAGACGATGAATAAGGCATGATAGGTTGTTTTTTTGCACTCAGCCATGCCGTTGGAGTTGATGGACGCATTTACCCTTTGAAGCTTCCGCAGTTATTTAGTTTAGACGGCCTTCAACCATGATATTTTTGTGTAATCATACTCTTTATGAGGACTCGATGTAATAAGTGTGTGATTGAACTCTGTTATAATTCCTCGAGTACTATGTGTGTCAGCATTACCGATCCAGGGATAACACTGATGCACAGAGACTTCGGTCCATTCGGATCGTGGTCGCTACAAGATGGTATCAGAGCATAGCTGACTGTAGGACGCGACCACTAGAATAAGCCATAGTGTCGGTGTCAAAACCAGCAGATCTCGGGTAGGGGGTCCCGAACTGTGCGTCTAGGAGGATGGTAACAGGAGACAAGGGACATGATGTTTTTACCTAGGTTCGGGCCCTCTCGATGAAGGTAAAACCCTACTCCTGCTTGATTAATATTGATGATATGGGTAGTACAAGAGTAGATCTACCACAGGATCAGAGAGGCTAAACCCTAGAAGCTAGCCTATGGTATGATTGTTGTTCGTCCTATGGACTAAAACCCTCCGGTTTATATAGACACTGAAGAGGGTTAGGGTTACAGAGAGTCGGTTACAATGGTAGGAGATCTACATATCCGTATTGCCAAGCTTGCCTTCCATGCCAAGGAAAGTCCCATCCGGACACGGGTCGAAGTCTTCAATCTTGTATCTTCATAGTCCAGGAGTCCGGCCAATGGTCATAGTCCGGCTATCCGGACACCCCCTAATCCGGGACTCCCTCAGTAGCCCCCGAACCAGGCTTCAATGGCGATGAGTCCGGCGCGTAGATTGTCTTCGACATTGCAAGGCGGGTTCTTCTCCAAATCCTATGTACTTGTTGAATAGCGCCCGACTTCCTGTGAATATTGCACTCTCGGCTTCCACGCCCAATAATGGCCATCTTCCACGTGTTGAACAAATGCGAAAAGCCAGGGTATTTCTCCATTTACCCCCCTAACTGCGCAAATGAGCTGCCTATAAAAGAGACGACGATCTAGATCCGAATCACACCATCCTCCCTTCGCGAGCATTCATCAGAGCGCATCTGACAGAAATCCATTCCACCATGGACAGTTGACGCGGCTCCTCCTCTCGCCCTCCCGGCCCTCGGCCTGGAAATTGGGAGAGATGCTCCGTCCCATACAACGAGTTATTGACGCTCCAAACCAAGGGACTTCTTCCCCCAGTCTTCATGGTTCCGGTTCGAGCCGGACTCGCCACCTATAAGGGCGGAAAGCAAGCGGAGAGCATCCCCAGCCCCTCCAAAGGAGAGCGGGTATGCCTTGTCTCTTATTTGATAAGAGGGCTCGGATTTCTAATTCATCCGTTTCTCCGCGGGCTCCTGGAGTTCTACGGCCTCCAGTTGCACAACCTTACGCCTGCCTCCATTTTGCATATCGCGGGCTTCGTGGCCCTTTGCGAGCTGTTTTTGGGCATCGAGGCTCATTTTGCACTGTGGAAGAAGTTGTTCTGCCTTGTGCCCAGTTCTCAAGAGGGGTCAATATATCAAGTGGGCGGAGCCGAACTATGGCGCATCGCCGGGACCGAATATCTATCCGGAACCCTAAAGAAGGCGTCCGAAGACTGGCCTTTGGAATGGTTTTATATAGAAGATGTCCCGCTGACGGACCCTATTCAGATCGGCCTCCCTGAGTTCAATAACGCTCCTTTGAAGAAACGCCTAAGCTGGCGTCCACGGAGCCCTCAGAAGGAAAATGACAGGGACGTCCTTTACCTGATGAGCCAAATTAGGCTGTTAGCTCATTCCGGACTGACCATGATCGGGGTCATGGCTACATGCATTATGCGGGGGGTGCAGCCGCTCCAGTATAGAGGCCACCCCATGTGGGATTTCAACGGGGAGGATGATGCCACCCGCTGCGGCCGTAAGGGGCCGGGATCGGTTGCCGATCTGATGAAGATCTTGTTCGCATTGTACAAGGGAGAAGAGGAGGAATTTCTCCCCGTCAATCCGCAGGGCGGATTTTCTATGAACAATCCTCCAAGCTGGGTAAGCTGACATTTATTTTTTCCTATCCGATCCATACTCCCATAGTCAAGTATCTCATTTTGTGATTTCAGCATAGGAACTGCGCCGGGGCGTAAAGGATATAAACAGCCCGCCTCCACAACCCGAGCATCCGGAACGGTTCCCCGATCCGGCCTCCCAATAGGATCCGGACATATCGGTGGAGCTGATCGATGGGGTATTTCACCAACTGAGCATCGATAATGCCTTGGTCGCCATTACGGCCGATTACCCCGGAATACTTCCCGCCTCGCAGATAACTGAGACCGAAGTCCCAATACTTTGAAAATGACCCATCCATGCTTATTTTTGATCACCGTATACCGATGGCATTTTGCAGGGGGCGCCCTTGAGGCGGAAGGCCGAGCCCACGGCGGATAGCCAACAAGGGGCGGCATGGCCCAGCAGGCTAAAAAGAAGTGCGGTCCAGATCGAAACTCCTGTGTAACGGTATGGCGTGCCACCTTACTCCCGGGCTTTAGTCCCGGGAGACGTACTAACGCTCGTGCTTTTTCAGGAAGAAGAGCGCTCGCCGGACTGTATCCGGAGAGGTTGCCAATCAATCCTCCGCTCGCCAGGCTCCAAAGCCAGGTCCAGAAGCGGAGGCGAACATGAGGCATGCGTCGGATGCTCCTCCGACAGAGGATGCCGACAGGTTATCTGCCACAAATTCCGAGGTGGAGAGTGCCATGAATCACAGGCGTCGCCGGACAGTTCTTCGTGATGCATGTTTCTCCCCAGAGGCATTGGATGCCTTTAATTCGGGAGATGCGCACCTCCGTGCCGCTCAAAATGGTCTAGCCAGAGCCACGGTGCAGTATGTAAAAGACATACGGGTGAGAAAATTTGACAGTTATATATGCCAGTATCCCCCGAGACTTGAAATAGTTAGAATAGCTGATTTAAGGATCATTTATTGTGCAGGATCTTTCAGAAAAGAATACCCAACTATCCCAGGAGCTGGAGGAGTGCAAGGCCTAACTTGAGGCCGCACTAGCCGCAGCGGGGGAAGCCAAAGAGACCCCCTTTGGTAATATATGCTTCAAAAGATAAGTAAATTGTGAAGTGCGGCGTGTGCATAAGTCTGACAATAATATTGCAGATGGCGCCGGGATCTAACAGCTCATGCGCTGGTTAAAGAACAGCGAGAATGTGCTTACAAGGGTGAGGAAAGAGAAAAATAATCTCCAAGCTACCAACACCCAGCTAGGTGAGGAACTAAAGGATGTTCGTGCCCAGCTTTCTGACTCCATTAAGGAGAATCGGCGGCTTCGACGCGGCATTTTTAGTAAGTGCTTGAATGAACTTTGAAAAAGAGTTCGGCGAGGAAGTGGACTAACAGAGTTATGTCTGTAGGTATGCTCATAGGCCGTTCTGCTGAGGAAATGCCCGGTTCTACGGGTGACCTTCTTCCCGAGCTCTTGCAACTGCACGAACGAGTTCGGCAGGTGATGAAAGACGTCGCCCAGGCCTTGTGGCCATCTGTCTCCCTGCCCGAAGGCCTTGGAGAGCTTGCAGAGAGGCTTCAGGGAGCGCGGCGGCGCTTCTGATTATGGAAGATATCGGCCTGCCATCAAGGCGCTAGGGAGGCCTGGGCCATGGTGAAGACGCGGTTCACGAAGGCTGACCCAAACCACATGGCCAAGGTCGGACCTGTGGGGCCCGATGGGAAGGAGATCCCTATGAGCTTAGTGTATGGCCAAGTAGAGTTGGCCGCAAAGTATTCCCAGCAGGACTCTAAACTAGACAGCCTATTAGATGGCATTGAAGAGGAATACAATCAGTCGAATTGACTATGTAATTTAAGATGACATGAAAAATACCTTCTAGCCGGATTGTAGATCGTTTGTCATAACGGACCTTTTCGCTTCAACCTCGGGACCCAATAGTCTGGAGTGTGTCCGAATACCCTCGCGGTTATATAAGAATCGGGGCATGCGTGGAGACCAGGCGTAGGGGTCATTAGTGCTTTATTAGACAAGTGCCCAACTAGTTATGTTATATTACATGGTTAGTAAGAAACATCTTCCAGGGAGAATAGTTCCGTTAGGGGTTCCTTTCCCTGGGAGGCATGCCCTAAAGTGCATGTCCGGACTGTGAAAAAAGCAGAAAAACATCTGGGGGCAGAAAAATAGGTATTAAATCGTCTTTTTGTTCACCGGCCGAATATTCCCTTAAGAACGCCTGCTTTCGGCTTCACCCAGTCGGAGGTACACATCCGGCTGACCCGACAGTAACAATCGCAGAGGTGCTCCCTTTACCACCTAGCCAAACAATCGGGAACGTAGGGGTAAGCGCAGGAGCCAGGCAACCTAGCTTGGCCAAAACTTAAGTCATATCGATGCATATAATGGTGAATAAAAGGTACATGCGGAAGTGTGATACATGTGTTGGGCATGAAGCCCGTATAAATAAGCTTCTGTTAAAGAAGCCCCCAGGTATAATGAGCGCGGATAGCGCGTCAAGTGTGTGCGAACAATGTGCAAACAAGCTTTCAAAGGCTGTAATAGAAAATGAGGGAGAAGGAGAGAAACAGAAGATAGCTAATATTTAGAATATAGACGGAGGAAGGAGACGAACTCAGAATCCGGCGCTAGGCGTAGAATCTTCGGAGACGGGCTACGTTCCATGGGTTCGGCTCGAGTTGGTTATCCGATGCATCTCGCAGACGGTACGCTCCACCGGTCAGGACTTGGTCGATGATAAAGGGATCTTCCCATTTGGGCTTTAGTTTGTCCTTTTTCTTGTCCGGCAGGCGTAGAACTAACTCGCCAATGTTGTAAGTTTTGGCCCGTACTTCTCTGCTTTGATATCTTCGAGCTTGATTTTGATAGAATGCGGAACAGGCTTTTGCCATGTCATGCTCCTCCTCCAATGCGTCCAAACTGTCCCGCCGATCGAGCTCGGCTTCTCTTTCTTCGTACATGCGCACGCAAGGTGAGTCATGAATTATGTCGCAGGGTAGAACTGCCTCTGCACCGTATACCATAAAGAATGGTGTAAATCCGGTGGTGCGATTCGGAGTGGTCCACAGCCCCCAGAGTACGGAGTCGAGCTCCTCTACCCAGTGTGTGTTAGATTCCTTGAGGGACCGCACTAATCTGGGTTTGATGCCGCTCATGATTAGACCATTTGCTCGCTCGACTTGACCGTTAGTTTGAGGGTGATAGACTGAAGCATAGTCGAGCTTGATGCCCATGTTTTTGCACCAGAGTTTGACCTCGTCGGCCGTAAAGTTCGTGCCATTATCAGTGACGATGCTATGGGGGACGCCGTAATGGTGTACGACCCCTGATATGAAGTCTATCCCCGGTCCGGATTCGGCCGTCTTAACAGGTTTGGCCTCTATCCATCTGGTGAATTTATCCACCATGACCAGTAGGTATTTTTGCTTGTGGGTTCCTCCTTTAAGGGGTCCAACCATGTCAAGTCCCCAGACTGCGAAGGGCCAGGTTATGGGTATTGTTTTGAGGGCGGTGGGTGGCATGTGGCTTTGATTAGCAAAGAGCTGGCAACCGACGCATCGTTGGACTAAGTCCTGAGCATCTGCCTGGGCCGTCGGCCAATAAAATCCTGTACGGAAGGCCTTGCCTATAAGGGCCTGGGCTGCGGCGTGGTGCCCGCCGAGTCCGGCATGAATTTCAGCCAGAAGATTCCGCCCTTCTTCTTCAGAGATACACCTTTGAAGGACTCCGGTTGTGCTTTTCTTGTAAGGCTCTCCCTCATGGACCTTATAGGCTTTAGATCACCGCACTATGCAGCGGGCCTCGTTTTGGTCCTCGGGAAGTTCCTGCCTGGTTAGGTAGGCTAGGAATGGTTCCGTCCACGGGGCAATGACTGCCATTATTACGTGGGCTGAGGATGTTACTTCGTTGGCAAAACCGCCAATTGTGTCAGAATGTTCGGTGTCGGGCAGTGCGGTTGGGTCCGGGTTGTTATTTCTGGATTCCCCCTTCCATAGTATGGATGGCTTGAACAGCCTCTCTGGAAGATGTTGGGAGGGATGGCATCGCGCTTTGCGCCAATGCGTGCCAATACGTCTGCTGCCTGGTTGTTATCCCAGGCTATATGGTGAAATTCGAGCCCCTCAAACCGAGCTGACATTTTTACGATGGCGTTGCGATAAGCTGCCATTTTCGGATCCTTGGCATCGAAGTCTCCATTTATTTGGGATATCATGAGGTTCGAATCCCCGCGCACCTCTAGGCGTTGAATGCCCATGGAGACTGTCATCCGGAGGCCATGTAGAAGGGCCTCATATTCGGCTGCGTTGTTGGAGTCCGTATACATTATCTGGAGTACGTATTGAACAGTATCTCCTGTTGGGGACGTCAGAACGACGCCAGCCCCCAGACTAGCCAACATTTTGGAGCCGTCGAAGTGCATGATCCAGTTGGAATACGCGCCGTACTCTTTAGGGAGTTCGGCTTCTGTCCATTCGGCAACGAAATCGGCCAAAACTTGTGACTTAATAGCCTGCCGTGGCTTATAGGTTATGTTGAATGGGAGGTGCTCAATGGCCCATTTGGCAATCCGGCCTGTCGCGTCGCGGTTGTTTATAATGTCATTAAGAGGTACTTCGGAGGCTACTGTTATTGAACACTCTTGAAAGTAGTGTCGCAGCTTCCGGGATGCCATGAACACCACGTATGCTATCTTCTGATAATGCGGGTACCGTGACTTGCATGGAGTTAGGACAGTAGACACGTAGTAAACTGGTTTTTGAAGGGGGGACTTGTGTCCGTCCGTTTCTCGTTCGACAACGAGCACCACGCTCACCACTTGATGAGTTGTTGTGATATATAATAGCATTGGTTCGCCCATGTTGGGCGTGGCCAGGACCGGGTTTGTTGCAAATATGGCTTTTATTTCTTCGAGTCCGGCCGTGGCGGCATCCGTCCACTCGAAGTGTTCGGTGCATCGGAGGAGGCGATAAAGGGGTAATGCCTTTTCTCCTAAACGGGAGATAAAGCGGCTTAAAGCCACCACGCATCCCGTCAATTTCTGTATTTGTTTTAGGTCCTTTGGGATATCCAATTGTGACAGAGCTCGGATCTTGGCTGGGTTTGCCTCAATTCCTCTGCCGGATACAATGAAGCCCAAGAGCTTTCCGGCTGGTACGCCGAAAACACATTTTTCCGGGTTAAGTTTAATGTCATATGTTCAGAGATTATCAAACGTCAGCCTCAAATCGTCTACTAGAGTTTCGACGTGCTTGGTTTTGACGACCACATCGTCTACGTATGCCTCCACTGTTTTGCCGATCTGGTTTGCCAGACATGTCTGAATCATGCGCTGATATGTTGCGCCGGTGTTTTTGAGCCCAAAGGGCATTGTGTTGAAGCAGAATGGGCCGTATGGGGTGATGAATGCCATTGCGGCCTGGTCGGGCTCTGCCATCTTAATTTGGTGGTAGCCGGAGTATGCGTTGAGGAAACACAATGAATCGTGTCCTGCGGTAGCGTCGATAATTTGATCGATGCGGGGGAGGGAGAAGGGATCCTTTGGGCAAGCCTTGTTGAGGCCCTTAAAGTCGACGCATAGGCGCCAGGATTTGTCCTTCTTTGGTACCATCACCAAGTTTGCTAGCTAGTCCGGATGTTTTATATCTCTGATGAATCCGGCCTCTAGTAATTTGGCTAGCTCCTCTCCCATGGCCTGTCTCTTGGGTTCGGAGAAACGCCGAAGTGCCTATTTGACCGGCTTAAATCCTTTTAGGATGTTTAGGCTGTGCTCGGCCAGCCGACGTGGGATTCCTGGCATGTCTGAAGGGTGCCAGGCAAAAATGTCCCAATTTTCGCGTAGGAATTCTTGTACTGCGGCGTCTACATCAGGGTTTAATTGTGCCCCGATGGAGGCCGTTTTTGTAGGGTCTGTTGGATGGACTTGGAATTTGACTATTTTGTCTGCTGGTTTAAAGGAGGTGGACTTGGATCTCTTATCGAGTATCACATCGTCCCTATTCACCATGGAGTGCAGCGCAGAGAGTTCCTCGGCTGCTAGGGCTTCGGATAGTGCCTCAAGGGCCAGTGCGGCTGTCTTGTTTTCGGCGCGGAGTGCTATGTCCGGGTCACTAGCAAGAGTGATGATTCCATTGGGCCCGGGCATTTTGAGCTTCATGTACCCGTAATGGGGTATAACTTGGAAAATTGTGAATGCCTCTCGCCCTAATAGAGCGTGATATCTGCTGCTGAACGGGGCCACTTGGAACGTGACCTCCTCGGACCTGTAATTATCCGGCGTGCCGAACACCACATCCAGTGTGATTTTTCCAGTACAGCATGCTTCCCGACTGGGGATTATTCCTCTAAAGGTTGTGCTGCTTTGCTCAATGCGGCTCCAGTCTATTTCCATTTTTCGGAGGGTTTCCTCGTAAATGAGGTTCAATCCGCTGCCACCGTCCATGAGTACCTTGGTAAGATGAAAGCCGTCCACTATTGGAGTGAGGACCAATGTGGCTGGTGCTCGGGCTGTTCGGAATTTAGGATCGTCACTGGCATTAAAGGTAATAGCCGTGTCACTCCATGGGTTTATTGTTGCTACTTGGTAGACTTCGGCAAGGCTGCGGAGTGTTCGTTTCCGCATATTATTTGATGCGAAAGTCTCGAAGACTGTTAATACCGTACTGGTATCCTTGGGCTGGTGCTCTGGAGTTAGAAGCTCTTCGCCACTTTTGGCCACCTGCCGTAGTATCCAACATGCTCTAAGGCTATGAGTTGGAGTGGCACCCTTTGTACTATGAATTTTGCAGGTTCCATTGAGCCATCCTTCCAGTACGGTTCCATGCCCTATAGAGGGTTTTTGCTTTTTGGTGTTTAACCCAGGTGCCTGGCGATAATGCACCCTTTTATTTCGGACTGGGGTTGTATTTAGGGCCGGATTGTCCCAAAATTTGATTTCGGTTTTCCAGGCGCTTTCCATCACACAGTACTTTCATACTATGGACGCCAAGTCAGTGAAGCGTGTAATTTCACGACAACTTATGGCGTTGAGGATTCCCTTGTCCGTGCAATTATTGCGGAAGAATGAAATTGCGTCCTCCTCGCGGCAGTCCTTTATCCTGTTCATAACCAGGAGGAATCTGGCCCAGTAATGGTGTACTATTTCTGCGGGCTCTTGCCGGATTTGAAATAGATCGCTTATGTTTGGGTGGGCGGGTGGAATTAAATTTGGCACCCTATCCACTTTAAGACTCAGGGGCCAAGTAGTTTCCGAACTTGGAAGCTTGGGTTCTTGGATGTTGTCCAATGGATCTAGCCCGCTGCCTGACTATAGGTTCAGGGCTTGAGTAACATCCTCCCCTCCACGGGAATCCGGCATGGAGGGATCGGGAATCCGGACATAGCTAGTCCTTAAGATAGAAGAAGGGACGCCGTATTGTTCCTCTACCACAGCAACGTGGTGGGTAACCTGGGGAGAGTTAATCTCTCTCAGATCGGGTTTAGGCCCAATCTGATCGTAGTCTGTAGCGACTCCCAGGGCGACGATGCGATCCAAGAGCTCGTTTAAGGAAGAGAGCTCCATCGGATCTAACTGCTCGGCGAGTTCCAAGTTAACGTGAAGATTGCTTTCGATGACCCGAGAAGTCATCGTTGGCGCGGTGGCTGAACTGGCGGTCATAAGGAAACCGCCAAGCCGGAGAGTTTGGCCGATAGCCAGAGCTCTTTTAGAATCAGTGTCGTCTTTAAAGACGGGATGAGGCATCCTTCCTGACGGCGACGGCACAGAGGAACTCTCAATGAAAGCACCATTGTCGGTGTCAGAACCGGCGGATCTCGGGTAGGGGGTCCCGAACTGTGCGTCTAGGCGGAAGGTAACATGAGACAAGGAACATGATGTTTTTACCCAGGTTCGGGCCATCTCGATGGAGGTAAAACCCTACTCCTGCTTGATTAATATTGATGATATGGGTAGTACAAGAGTAGATCTACCACGAGATCAGAGAGGCTAAACCCTAGAAGCTAGCCTATGGTATGATTGTTGTTCGTCCTATGGACTAAAACCCTCCGGTTTATATAGACACCGAAGAGGGTTAGGGTTACACAGAGTCGGTTACAATGGTAGGAGATCTACATATCCGTATTGCCAAGCTTGCCTTCCACGCCAAGGAAAGTCCCATCCGGACACGGGTCAAAGTCTTCAATCTTGTATCTTCATAGTCCAGGAGTCCGGCCAATCACTACTAGGGAAAAGCCTAGCAGCAGCGCGGGTTTTGGCCCTCTCAGTAGCGCGGGTACCGACGCTACTAATAAGGCGCTACAGCTAACGTATAGCAGTAGCGCCTATTGACCCACACTACTGCTATACATGAATAGCTGTAGCACTCTTTAGAAAAGGGCACTACTGATATTATCTACAGCGCTGTTTACAGGGAAGCGCTACTGGTAAGGCGGCGCTACTGCTAAACTTCCCCCCTCGCTACTACTAGTTTTATTAGATTTTTCCTGCATATTTGTTTTTTATTTGTTTTGTATTTGAATAGGCTTTATACAATAATCTTTAGCATATCATCCACATACAAATGTAATCATAGCATATACATACAATTAGTCTCATCAAATCATGTCATCATCATAATCATCATCCAACACAAAGTGGTCTCTCGTCATCAATCTCGAAAATAGCGATACAAATCTCGATTACTTGCAAATACATCGTCATCCATCTAAACAATGATATACGCGAGAATAGCTATCACTTTGAGTTCGTATCCCTCTCTCGCATTAGCGTGAACCTAAACTAACTACTGCCTGTCTCTCGGATACTGAAAACTGGTACACCTGGGCCTGACACTCCGGCCACTTGTCATATATATACTCCTGGCGTAGCACTTCTTCGCCATCTATGATCTATGCACCTGCATCGTCACATGAGTCGATGATATGCAACATATATAGTTGAGCAACAGAAAGAGACAGACTTGGCAAAAATGGAAACAACATATCATAAGCATAAATAACAAAGTTCATCGTACCCAAAATGCCCTAACTAGAGTGATTTTCACTAGTCGAGGAGGAAGACGGTTTAATTACATCACAAATAAAGTTTCACCTTGCATAACTCAAAGTTTTGTCATAAAATAAAGTATGGACTAAACGGACACATTGTCATATATCGACAATCACTCCATCATGTCGTGCCATCCATCCATGTCAGGGAGATAGTCCTCGAGCTTAGTGAAAGGCTTCATGTCGAGACGCTGAGAGGCTATCCATGTTCAGATGTCTTCTCGCGACATTTGTCCTTCTGCGTAGAACATCCCTGTTTTTCCGACGACCTCATTCATGATGATTTGGGCAAGTTCGCGCTGGATGTTATAGAACTTAGCTCGAAGTCGATGATCCTCGATATCTCCTATGTCCTTTGCCCATTGCAGAATATGGGCATCGCCAGATCTAGGTGACATGTGAAGGTTCTGGTGATCCCGTCTGTACTCCAGCATGTGGTGTAGGACATAGAATCCATCATTAAGAGAATCATTCAGTTGTTGGATGCAACAGAAGTCAGAGTAGGGTTCCCCGTTGTTGATCTTTGCTTTCACTCAATTTTTCCAGGCGGCCAACGCGTCGCTAAACTTGGTCATGGCGTGTTTGTTTATATTCTTCATTGTCGGGCCCTTGTCTGGATCTTCATAATCCTTCTCATTCCGGCCCGGGAACAAGAATATCTGGTGAAACTTCTTTAGGAGGGAGCTCCTCATATTTTCTATCTTCTGTAGTTTCTCATCGTTGATGGTGGCGGTTGTTTGTACGATGCAGCCTATTTGATTGCCGTAGCACGCACGCGCTTCCTCGAGCGCCTTTGGCTCAAAATTGTCGTTGTCCACCTCCATGACCACCATTCTAGTAGTCCTGAGTTTGTTAGGAACCCGTTGCCTCTTTGATTTCGGTTCTACACCGGCTCCGCTCCCCGAGGTAGCACCGGTCTCAGCGCCGGTCTTGATGCCGGTCTAAATCTTAGCACCGGTCTTAGTCTCAGCACCGGTCTGCATGTCAGTCTCAGTCCCCCATGCCATTGGTGGGCCCAGCAACAACATCGGTTGATCGTTGGTAAGGCTAAAAAATTCTTCTGCCGCCCGGTAGACGTCGTCGCAATCACCAGAACCCTGTCCTTCATTGTTGCTAGCCATGTTTCCTATGATTAAATCTAGTCAATTAATTCTAGACCTAATAAAATGAATAATGACATAAAAAAGGATTATTGTTTTGCAGGAATGTTGACTCCTTCCTGGTGCGGCAAATCCCGGGCACTCGATATGTCCTAGTTTGTAGCACAAGTCATGCCAAAATTCACGGAAAATTTCGGCATGACCTTTGCTAAAAAGTGGACAAATCGAGAACCTGAAATTTGCCGGAACAGAAATGAATCAACATTCCCGCAAAACATAGGTCACTCAGCATCATTCCCTGGAAACAACAAAGCCACTTGGGCACAATCGAACAACTTGAATGAAAAGATATAACATGACCACTTCGATGAAAAATAAAATTTGCCTAAATTCTTTTCCTTGAAAAATAGTGGTCTTTTCAAAAATCAAAAACCTTTGCAAAATGACCTCACTAAAAACTTCTCTGCCTAGGACAGAACCCAAATTATGTTGATCTGGCTATTCCTCTATCTCACACAAACACACATTATTATCTCTAACCCTTCTCTGCCTAGGACAGAATCCAATTAAATTGCAAAGGAACTAAATTTCTCTAACCCTTCTGACCTAATGCTCTAAAATAAAATTTTCCTCTAACCTAGCCAACCTACTTAACCTAGCTTGTTAATCCAACGAACCTAATTAACCTACCTATTTAACCTAGTTAGTTAATCTAGTTTACCAAGATAACTAACCCTAATTAAACTAGTTAACGCAGCTAGTTCTCTGTCAAAGCCCAAAATAAATTTTTGCACTAATTAACCTAGATAATTAACCTAATTAAACTAGTTAACCTGACTAGTTCTCTATCAAAGCCCTAACTAAATTTTTGCACTAACCTAGATAATTAACCTAATTAAACTAGTTAACCTAACTACTTCTCTGTCAAAGCCCTAACTAAAATTTTGCCCTAACCTAGATAATTAACCTAATTAAAATAGCTAACCTATGCATTAGAGAGATAGGAGGGGTGGGGGCTTACAGAGGATGGCTCCGGTGGTGGCGATGGAGGCAGTGGTGGCGAGGGAGGCAGGGGCGTCTCCGGTGACGGCGAGGGAGGCAATTGTGGCGAGGAAGGATCCGGTGGCGTCGACGGCGGCTCCAGTGGCGTTGACGAGGCCGCGCGGCTCCGTGGCGTTGGGGGCGGCTCCGGTGGCGTCGACGGCGCACGGCTCCGGTGGCGTTGACGTCGGCAGGAGAAGGCGGCGAAGTGGGGCGATGGCCAATCGGGGAGATGGCAGCGCGCGAGGTGGGTTGAGGGATTTGGGGGAAACGTGGTGGCCGGGGGGAAACGGTTTTTTGGTTAAGTCAAACTTAGCGGTAGCGCGTTTGGTAAAACGCGCTATAGCTAAGATAGCTATAGCGGTTTTTATAAAACGCGCTGCTGCTATAGCTATGTAATTTTCTTCCATTTTTTAATTTCCTTTTCTGTTTCTATAGCGGGGGTCTAGGACACGCGCTGCAGCTACGTTAGCTATAGCGCCTCTTACAAACACACGCTGCTGCTATGCCTTCCTCCGTTTTTTCGCTTTTTCATTTATTTTGCTTTACATTTTATTTTTTTCCTTTCTCCTTTTTCTATTTCTTTCATTTTCATTTACTTTCCTATTTGTTTTTCATCTTATTTTATTTCCGTTAGTAGTAGCGCTCTTCTTAGGAAACGCGCTGCTACTTATGCCGTAGCGGTAGCGCGTTTCTTCCAAGCCCGCTACTGCTATGTGTAGCCTATCATTCTAGTAATGGGAATATTAGTAGTAGCGCTTTTGCCACTACACGCACTACTGCTAAGGTTGTATCTGTAGCGCGGTTCTTCTCCAATCACTACTGCTATCTAGCACTAGCGCCCTTTTTTGACCCGCGCTGTTGCTAAATTTCTGTGTATAAGGTTTTCCCTAGTAGTGGCGGGGTGGGTTGAGGGATTTGGGGGAGAAGTGGTGGCCGGGGGGAAACGGTTTTTTGGTTAAGTAAAACTTAGCGGTAGTGCGTTTGGTAAAACGCGCTATAGCTAAGATAGCTATAGCGGTTTTTACAAAACGCGCTGCTGCTATAGCTATGTAATTTTCTTCCATTTTTTAATTTCCTTTTCTGTTTCTATAGCGGGGGTCTAGGACACGCGCTGCAGCTACGTTAGCTATAGCGCCTCTTACAAACACACGTTGCTGCTAAGCCTTCCTCCATTTTTTCGCTTTTTCATTTATTTTGCTTTACATTTTACTTTTTCCTTTCTCCTTTTTCTATTTCTTTCATTTTCATTTACTTTTATATTTGTTTTTCATCTTATTTTATTTTTGTTAGTAGTAGCGCTCTTCTTAGGAAACGCGCTGCTACTTATGCCGTAGCGGTAGCGCGTTTCTTCCAAGCCCGCTACTGCTATGCATAGCCTATCATTCTAGCAATGGGAATATTAGTAGTAGCGCTTTTGCCACTACACGCGCTACTGCTAAGGTTGTATCTGTAGCGCGGTTTTTCTCCAATCGCTACTGCTATCTAGCACTAGCGCCCTTTTTGACCCGCGCTGTTGCTAAATTTCTGTGTATAAGGTTTTCCCTAGTAGTGAATGGTCATAGTCCGTCTATTCGGACACCCCCTAATCTGGGACTCCCTCACATAGGATTTCTCTGCTCTACTCATTTCTAATTCTCCTCTATTTCTACTCTAGATGGCGGATCCTAGGAACAAGTTCACTCAGCCGGATGACGACACCCCTTTCGGAAGACACTTGAAGGAAATCATTAAGTACTTGAACATCAGACTACCAAGCTTCACGGGGACTTTCTCTAGAAGTGTACCGGAAGAGGAGCACTGGAAGATCAAAGTCTGGGTACCTGGGAGGACATTTGCGCAAACAACGGAGCCTATTGATTTCTACCTGGATGCACCAAGCTGGAGTATAAGAAAGAGCATGGCAGCCCATATCACCTTTGGACGCATATGTGAGGTGTATCACAAGGAGTTGGAGAATACCATTTATCACATATGTGGCCGACGAGATGAAGAATGGGAGATGATTCGTACCAGGAGGGATGGATCAATTGTAGTCTACATTCAAGAGATGGGAGATCATATTCGTTGACAAGAGAATCAACAAATTATCCACATGAAGAAGATCAAGAAGCTGATGAAGAAAAACAACAAGCTAGAAGAGGAACTCAAGTCCACACGCGATGGATATGAGGAAGAGATTGTCGTACTACTAGAGAAGCATGAAGACCTAAAGAGGAAGGTGGGACTACCAGTGGAGAATCTCAAGCGAGAACCATCAAAGGAGATCCGTTCGGAGGATTACATCATCCTAGACGATACCGACACGGATAGTGACGGAAATGATGACAATGATGACGACTACGTTGACGAAGCTGGAGCAGACATTATGGAGTCTTCCACTGATGAAAATTTCTAGATGACTGTTGGGGAAACTGATCCACGAACACCTATGGGGACCGGTGGACCGAGCCCCTTTCGGTTCGGCAGAGGGCGGAGGTCGCACGAAGAGCAGATCGAGGCAGTGCACACGAGCAGTTTACCCAGCTTCGAAGCTCTCCGGAGAGATAACACTCCTACTGCTGCATCTATGTATATTTAGTGTTCTTGCTCGGGAGCGAAAACAAGCTACCGGACCGAGCGTGGGAGCGTGCTAGCTTCGAATGAGTCGAACCCCTTCTACGTTGCGCATGGGCCTCCTTTTATATGCTCAAGGGGTCACCGACAGGTGGCAACGAAGGCTAGAGGGGTAAAAATGGAAAAAGAATGTGGTAGGTACAGCTACCACTACTGTAGCCACAGTGTATCCTACCTAACCCTGACGGCAGGGGACAAGGGCATTTAATGCCCGTCGGACTCGCCTAAACAGTGCAAAGAGTGACCGTTAGGGGCGCCACCGTTCGCCACGATGGCCTCTTCGTGTCAGCGTCGCTGGCCACCACGCACCGCTGGCTGCACAGCCTTCCGCCACGCGTGCCTGGAAGGGTCCCCGGGCGACACGTTGGCGGATGTGCTGGAGCCTGGGCGCGGAGTGACCGCTCGCCACGGCAAGTATCTTGCCGCGGGCGCTAGCTTGTCGGGCCCGGGAGCTTGTCGCTCACCGCGCCTTGCCGGAACGCGTGGCGCGCCGCGGCAAGTGTCCTTGAGATGTCTTGGTTGATCCTCCCGGCAAGCTCCTCTTGCCGGGGCCTTGTCTTCTCATCTTGAATGATTTGTTCTTGAGTGGATTCCTGGCTAGCTCTTCTTGCCGGGGTCTCGTCTTCTGAGGAGTCACGGAGGATCTTGGTGGTGACCTGGCGAGCCCTGCCGCGGGGTGCTGCAACTGCCCGTGCACAAGTTCGGAGTACTAGGGTACCCCTACTCTAGTGCACCGACAGGAGCCCCCGGGCCTGGGCCACACACGGTGCCGAGCGCTGTTGGGCCAGGCCCAAAATAGGGCACGGGCACACGCGGCCTGGTCGTGCCGCTTCCTACTCCGCACCCATCGTGCCCTCCCCGAATGGCACGCGTTGATTGCGGCATCGTGGGAGAGATCGTGGGGTATTCTTTATTCAGGAAAAGTGCAATGTTCGCTTCCCCCTCTTTATAAGCAGGGGAAACAGGGGCAGTTCCCCCACCTTCGCCATCTTGCTGTTGCAATCTCAGAAATCTCCGCTGCTCCCCTTCGCTCAAAAAGCCGAAAGAGAGCCGCGCTCCGCCTCCGTTGCCGTCGCCACCACCTGCACCATCGATCTCTTCCACCGCCTCCGCCATGGCTCCGAAAGCCCCGAAGGGGAAGGCCGCGAAGACCGCGACTGCGAAGGCCGTGAAGTCGACCGAAGCGCAGCGGCTCGAGGCGCTGCGGAAGGAGCGGGCTACCTTCCCCCCCGAGCTCACCGCAAAAGAGCTGAGGGATTGGTACTATCTCTTCTAGGCGACGGAGACACGGGCGCATCTGCGCACGAAGGTACTCTCCACCGTCTCTTTGCAAGAAGCTCCAGTTGGCGGGTACCCTTTCTTCGCCGTTTTCTTCTACTGCGGGCTCTGCCCACCCTTCTCTGATTTCTTCTGCGACATAATGAACACCTATGGGTTCCGCCTCCTTGATTTCACCCCCAACGCCGTCTTGACCATGGCAGTTTTCGCCCATCTATGCGAAAGCTTTGTCGGAATCCACCCCAACGTAGCCCTCTTCCGCCACTTCTTTATGCCTCGTGTCGAGAGAGGGGAGACTCTTGCCGGAGGGATAGCTTGGATCTCGCGGGCCGGCAAGAAGAAGACCTATCTGGAGGGGGAGCTCCGCAGCAAATGGGATGAGTGGAGAGCAGACTGGTGCTGGGTTGTAGAGGAGAACCCGCAGCCGTTCACTGCCGTGCGCCAAACCCCAGCAGTGCGTGGCAATGACTGGAGCGCTCTGTCTGCGGACGACGACAAGCTGAAGATCACCACCACTCGGATCTTGCGTCTTAGACTTGCCGGGCTGACTGTAGGCGCTGTCAGCGCGGATTACCTTCGCCGCCGCATCGCCCCTCTGCAGGCGAGGGGGAGACCGGCCTGGGAATTTGGAGGCCCGGCAGATATCATGAGGTTGCGCCCGGGCCTCAGTTACAACTTCACTATGCTTGAGCTTGATGGGATACTCAAGGAAACATTCAAGCACGACCCACAACATCCCGAGTGGTTCAGGTTGCCGGCGGGCGTTGTTCCCTTGTGCAATAATTCCTCGCGCGATCGCATCTGCGCGATGATGCCGCTGTGCGACTCGCACGGGATCATCCCCACTTGGCAAGAACCCGCCGACGACATCGTGCAGCAATTCTTCGACGGCCTAGTAGAAGTGGCTGTCAATGCTGACGAGAAGAAGCTCCTCACCCGCGACACCACCGACCAAGAGATGGAACGCATCGCCACCAGGGCGGAAGAGGCAGCGGCAGCCGCAGCCGCGGCTGAATTTGGGTTCACAGTGGAGGAAGCAGACGCGGCGTTGGCGACGAGCCTTGCCGAACGGGAGTGGCCCGAAGACGAAGAAGAGCTCGCCGCGCCTGGTGCCGAATCGAGCGAGCCCGCCGACGGTGCGAGCGGCCCGCCATCTCCGAGGAGCTTGCCGTGAACGCAGCCCCCAGCGCAGCCAAGGAGGCGCCTCTACAGGGCCGGGGGCGCGGCAGGGCGGCAAGTGAGCCAGCAGCCGCAGCACCGCGCGACGCGCTCTGCCGCGGCAGCAACTGGATCAGGGTCGTCTCAGGCCGCCGCCGCAGTCCCCGCCAAGCGGCCAAGGGATCCTACTCCTCCACCTCGTCGCGCCGGGGCTGGGACGAACTTCGACCTCTCCGCGCTCAGCTCCGACGAGGAGGAAGAAGAAGAGTAAGATTCCCTTGTTGCTCTTGTAGTTCTTCAACTTGCTATTCTTGTCTTGCATCTGATCTGATCCACCCTGGATCTTCCCTTTTTAGGACTCTGGCCCAGAGGGCGGCGAAGAGGGCCAAGGCTCCGGTGGTCACCGTCGAGGACGAACCCACTGCGACGGCAGGAGGCGCGCCCGAGGTTACCTTTCCGGATCAGGCCACCACTCCGCAGAGCAGCCCCCAGCGTAGCCCCCAGTGTAAGTACTTGGTTTATTTTTTGCTTCTGGGCGCGCGCGGTTGCTCTTTTTCTTTGTTGACATCTGATCGCTGGTTTGTTTGTGCAGGAGCAGAACAGCTTCATCAGGAGGGCGTGGTGATCACCTCCGATTCGTCGTCTTCTTCGACTACGCCGCCAAGGGCGGACTCTCCGACAAGGAAGCGTTCCCCGACAAGGGAACGATCTCCGGAAAGAGAGGAGTCTCCAGCAAGGGAGGAGTCTCCGGCAAGGGGTGGCACCAGTGAGCCTCCGGTAGTGGAGCCCGCGACAGCGGATCCCAGCACAGGTATTTTTTTCTTGCCCGAAACTTCCCTTGTGTTCTTCTGCCGATTTTTCTTCTTGAGTGCTTGTTTGATTTCTCCCTCTTCTCCGGTCATCAGATCCACCCTCCGCGGACCCGATGGAGACCGAGGCGGGCGGCGAGAATAACACACGCGGCAACACTGATGATGCCGCGGCCACCGGAGAAGGAGCCGGTGTTGAGGTGCCCACCGGCGAGGAGGCCGCCAGGGCTGCCGGCGAGGGAGCTGGCGAGGGATCTGGCGATCGCACTGACAGCCCTGAGGCCGCAGGAGCGCCAGGCGCTACACCGATCACCGATCCCTCCGCCGCTGCCGCAGCGCCAGACCCCGAGGAGTCCCAGCTCGGCGCCTACCTGAAGGCCGGCGAGGGCATCTTCATCAAGCTCCCCTGGGCGTCAAGCTCCAGGGCGCCGGTGGAAGGAGAAGCTTTGGATGGTGAAGTGCTTGCCTCCGCCGGGTTGTCGATCATCGACGCGCCGGGAAGAAGCAACGAGCCTGAGGAGGAACGGCTGCTGCGGAGGCTGCTGGCGCTCTACCGCGCCCGCCAAGCCAAGTTGGAGTCCTGGGAAGCGCTCGTCGCGAAGGCGAGCGTGGATATAGAGAAGCGCGCAGAAGAGCTCCGGGGTCTCCGCCAAGAAACTCTCCGGGCTTTGGCAGAGGAGCGGGAGCAGCTTGCAGAGGAGCGGAAGGCCTTCCTCCTCGAGAAGGCCGAAGCTGAAGAGCAGCAGCGGCTCGCCGGTGAGAAGCTGCAGGCGCAAGAAGGCGAGCAGACTCAGCGGAAAGTGAACCTCGACAGCTACGAGGAGGAGCTTGCCGTGCGTGAACAGGCTCTTGGCGGGTCGCTCCAGGAAGCAAAGGACGCGGCTACGGCTACCGAAACCGCCAAGAAGGAAGTGGAGGCAAGGGTGGAGCAGCTGGAGGCAGATCTGAACGCGGGCGGCGAAGAGCTTGCCGCGCTCAAGCTGGAGCGCGAGAAGGACGCCCATGCCCATGGTGAGCTGCAGGGCCAACTTGCCGAGAAGGGCAAGGAGCTGAGTGCCGCCAAGGACTCCAACGCCGATCTGACGTTGAAGCTGGCCACCCTGACGGAAACGTTGGACGGCTCCAAGAAGCGGGAGGCAGACTTGAAGAAGGAAGTCGAGGCCAATGAGGCGTTGTTGACGAAGGCCGCCGAGACCCAGAATCTCCTGCGAGATACCGTGGAGCTCTGTACGGAGGGCCTCGTGAACATTGCTACGGTCATCGACGAAGAGCTGGTGCAGCTGGGGGTGGAAGGCTTCGGATACCCCTCCGACGAGAATCTCCAGCCCAGCGTCAAGCTCACTCTGTTCTTCAAGGGCGTGGCGACGGCTCTCCAGCAACTCCGGGAAAGGATCCCAAAGCAGCTGGCCGACGAGTCGCGCTCGATTTGCACCGGAGTTCTGGAGAAGGTGCTGGTGAAGGTGGCCTTCCGCAACCCAGGCCTCAACCTCACCAATGTCCTCAAGAGGCTGCCGGCGGATGCTGATCTCGACGCACTCAAGGCCCTCGTCGCACCCATCGTGGATAGGGTGAATGAGGTCAAGAGGGTTGACGGCGGTCGCGTAGATGAGGCTGTCTGTTTTCTTCTTTTCTTGCCGCTGCCAGTCATGTCATGGGAACACTTTATTAGAGGCGCGACAAGTTACTTATGTAATATAACTCTATCTCAGGCAATAATCATTATGTTACTTCCTTTACTCGACTCTTGGCTTTGTATGTTTCTGTCCTACACTTCTTAGGAAAACTTGCCGGCGCAGGCACGCTTGCCACGAGCGCTGAGTGCGGAACTTCAACAGCCTGCTGGCGGTGCCGCTACCGACAAGTAACTTTGCCGCAACTAGCCGCAGCTCGCTTAGGTTGTTGAGCGGACTCGAAACAAAGTAAGGGTGCGACTAGCTGCGAGTTGGTTCCTTCGCGCACAGGTTTTCCATACAAAGCACGGTCGTTCAAGGAAAATAACTTAAAATTTTAAAAACTGATCGCTCAAACTTTGGCAACTTAGCTTTTCTGTTGTTTGTTTCCCGGCAAGGTGAAACTTTCTTGAACG
>NC_057807.1:141602997-141625252 GCF_018294505.1 Triticum aestivum
ATGATATGGAGCCTTTCGGCTCGTTATTGCTTACCGGAGTCTGGTACTGCACAAAGTGTCAGATGATACATGCGAAAAAGAGAAAAAAGCATGAAATCGACAAGATGTGCGAAGCACATGAGTTTTATTTATGCACGAGATCTGTGCCCGGCTTTGTACAAAGGATTACATGCAACAGCGGCAAGACTTGTACAAAAGGTGGTTGCCGGAAAAGCTTCCGACAACCGCGCCCTATGGGTAAAACTTACGAAGATGTTCAATGTTCCAGGAGTTGCTCACCGGAATGCCATCTTCGGTCTCAAGGCGGACAGCGCCGGGCCTAGTGACTCGTTTCACCCGATAAGGGCCTTCCCACTTTGGCGTCAACTTGATGGAATTCTTGGCGGACTGAACACGCCGAAGAACAAGGTCGCCTTCCTCGAAGCTTCTGGCCTTGACTTTGCGGCTATGGTAGCGACGCAAAGCTTGCTGGTAGCGAGCGGCTCACACAGCAGCCTGAAGACGGTCTTCCTCAAGGAGCAGCGCGTCATCTTGTCGCAGCTGCTCTTGCTCGAGCTCATCATAAGCGAGCACTCGAGGCGACCCGTAAACGAGCTCCGTGGGGAGAACTGCCTCTGCTCCATAGACTAGAGCAAAAGGTGTCTGGCCAGTGGCTCGATTTGGCGCAGCCTATCGAAAGTTCTGGTCTTGAGCCCGCGCAGCACTTCAGCATTTGCCCTCTCCGCTTGACCGTTGCTTCTCGGGTGAGCAACAGAAGCGAAGCAGACCTTGGTGCCAAGATCTTGGACATACTGCATGAAGGTGCGGCTCGTAAATTGCGTGTCGTTTTCGGTGATGATTCTGTTAGGAATCCCGAAATGGCAAACAATCGACCTGAAGAACTTGACTGCTGACTGTGCTGTTACCTTCCTCACTGGCTGCACTTCCGGCCACTTTGTGAACTTGTCGATTGCAACGTACAAGAACTCAAAGCCCCCGACAGCTCGGGGGAAGGGGCCGAGGATGTCGAGCCCCCAGACCGAAAATGGCCAAGATAAAGGGATCGTCTGGAGAGCTTGTGCTGGCTGGTGTATCTGTTTGGAATGGAATTGGCACGCTTCACACTTGGTTACTTGTGCAGTTGCATCCTGGAGGGCTGTCGGCCAGAAGAAACCTTGCCGGAACGCTTTGCCGGCAAGTGCTCTCGCGCCAATGTGGTGGCCACATATGCCTCCATGTATCTCTGCCAGCAGCTGTTGTCCATCTTCCCGGCAAATGCACTTCAATTTCACACCGTTGAGTCTTATTCTGTACAGTGTGCCGTCGACAAACTTGTACATACTCGACTACCAGGCTACTCGTTCCGCTTCTTCTAGCTCTTTGGGAAGCTCTCCTGTCTGAAGGAAACGGACAATCAGCTGCGCCCATGCTGGGAGCCTGCGGCTCGACAACAAGGACTAAAGGTACATCTGCTGCTGCGGGAACATCCGCTTCTACGGGAAGGGCCTGCGACCCTGCCGGAGCTTGATGTTCCCCGGCAAGCTTTCCGGAGCAAAACTTTTCGGGAGCGTCCGCTTCGACGGAACAAACCATAAGGCTTGCCGGAGTGGACTGCTCCTCAGCATTCTTGGCGTTGATCTTGGGGACCTTCTTGGAGGCGGCTTCGGGAAGCTCTACCGGAAAGTAGTTGCCGGAAATCAACTTCCTCTTTTCGCTCTGTCCAGTTGGTGGTGTCACGGATGGTTGCGTCAGCTTGAGCACAAAGATCCCTGGTTCCACAGGTAACTTTAGTGCAGCGCACTTCGACAGGCCATCAGCAATGTCATTCTGAGCTCGTGGAACATGCTCCATTTGTAGGCCGTCAGAGTGCTCTTCTAGCTTCCTCACTTCATCAACGTATGCTTCCATCAATGGACTCTGGTAGTTCTTGTTTACTTGGCGGACGACAAGCTGCGAGTCACCCCTTACAATGAGCTTTTTGATCCCAAGGTCTGCCGCGATCCTGAGACCGGCAACCAAGCCTTCATACTCTGCAGTATTGTTTGTTGCTTGCTCCTTGGGAAAGTGCATCTGGACTACGTACTTGAGGTGCTCTCCAGTGGGTGCCATAAGCAGCACGCCAGCACCGGCGCCTTGTAGCGAGAAGGCACCATCAAAGTACATGAGCCACTCCTTGTTAGCTTCCTTGACGGGGATGCTCGTTTCCGGGATTTCTTCATCTGGTGTTGGCGTCCACTCCGCTATGAATTCTGCCAATGCTCTGCTTTGGATAGTTGAAGTGCTCTCAAACTTGAGGCCAAAGCTTGACAGTTCCAGTGCCCACTCGACAATCCTGCCTGTTGCTTCTGGGTTCTGCAGTATCCTCTTCAGTGGAAAGCGAGTGACAACTGTGATCTCGTGTGCCTGGAAGTAATGGCGCAGCTTTCTCGAGGCCATGAGGAGGCCGAAAAGCAATTTCTGCACACCAGAGTACCTTGACCTAGCCCCCTGGAGAAGGGAGCTGACAAAGTACACTGGGCACTGCACCATTTTCTTCTGCACCTCTTCGCACACCTGCGCAGATCCATCCTTGTCGGGACCAGAGCTTGCCGGCGAAGCCCCCTGCTTGTCGCTGGATGTACTTGTCGCGGTTGCTAGTTCATCATCTGCCTCCCTCTCCGCTACTAACGCAGCACTAACCACTTGATTGGTTGCCGCTAGATACAGCAGCAACTTCTCTTGCGGCTTAGGTGCAACAAGTATCGGAGTGGAGGACAGGTACCTCTTCAAGTCCTGCAGTGCAGCCTCCGCTTCCGGAGTCCATTTCATTGGACCTGCCTTTTTCAAAATTTTGAAAAACGGCAGGGCGCGCTCAGCAGACTTAGAGATAAACCTGCTAAGAGCAGCCACGCAACCGGCAAGCCTTCGCACATCCTTGACGCGCTTTGGTTCTTCAATCTGCTCGATGGCCTTGATCTTGTCGGGGTTGGCTTCAATTCCCCGCTGAGACATGAAGAACCCGAGAAGCTTGCCGGAAGGGACTCCAAACACGCACTTCTCGGGGTTGAGCTTGAGGTTGATCTTGCGTAGATTCACAAAGGTCTCATCTAAATCTTGAATCAGAGTAGCCTTGTCCTTGCTCTTGACCACTATGTCATCCATGTAGGCTTCCACATTCCTGTGTATCTGGGGCTCAAAAGCGACATGGACAACTCTTGCAAACGTTGAACCAGCATTCTTCAATCCGAAGGGCATTCGTACGAAGCAGTACATGCCACAAGGGGTGGTGAATGCGGTTTTCTCCTCATCTTCTTCTGCCATGAAGATCTGATGGTACCCTGAGTATGCGTCAAGGAATGAAAGCAAATCACATTCGGCCGTGGAGTCAACGATCTGGTCAATGCGCGGCAAGGGAAATAGATCTTTAGGACAAGCTTTATTGACATCAGTGAAATCGATGCAAAGCCTCCACTTCCCATTGGCTTTGCGCACGACTACAGGATTGGCCAACCACGTAGGATGGAGTACTCCTCTGACAAGGCCTGCTGCTTCCAACTTTTTGATCTCTTCTGCGATGAACTCTTGGCGCTCCACTGCCTGTTTCCTGACTTTTTGCTTGACGGGCCGCGCGTGAGGACAAACAGCTAGGTGGTGCTTAATTACTTTCCTGGGAACACCGGGGATATCAGATGGTTGCCATGCAAACACGTCGACATTCGCTCGCAGGAAAGCAACGAGCGCGCTTTCCTATTTGGGGTCGAGAGTGGCACTGATGGTGAAGGTACCACCAGTGTCGTCCTCCTTGGCGGACACCTTCTTGGTCTCAGGTGGAGCTGCCACTGTCTTCTTGTACTTGCCGGTGGAGCTCGATGGTGCGTCCTCGACGGTAGCGCAGCACTTCGAAGAGGTGCGCTTGCCGGAGTGGGCATCAGAGCTCTTGCCGGACTTGGTATTCTTCTTCCCCCCGGGAGTTTCAACGGCAAGTGACTTGTAATCGGCTGCGGCTGCTGCATCCCGGTAGATCTTGTCGGCGCAGATAAGGGCATCCTTCTTGTCGCCAGGGACAAAGATGACACTTATCGGGCCTGGCATATTGAGCATATTGTATGCATAGTGAGAAGCTGCCATAAACTTGGCAAGTGCTGGACGACCAAGGATCCCATTGTAGGGCAATGGGAAATCAGCAACATCAAATGTGACCCTCTCAGTTCTGAAGTTCATTTCGCTGCCAAATGTGACCGGCAGCGTGATCTTTCCCTTTGGCTTGCTCCTTCCCGGGTTGATTCCTTGGAATGTGCCAGTTTCTTCGAGCTCGCTGTCAGGGATTTGGAGTTTCTGGAGGACCGCGGAGGATATCAGGTTCAAGCTGGCCCCGCCATCAACTAGCATCTTCGTGACCTTGAGGTTGTGGATGGTTGGCGAAACCAACATCGGCAAGCACCCGACCGCAGTTATGCGATCAGGGTGGTCCTCAATGTCGAAGATGATAGGCGTGCTGGACCATTTCAGAGGCTTGCGTGACTCTATGGAGGGTTCCGCTGCATTAATTTCCCGCATCCACTGCTTGAGTTGGTGGTGTGAAGCATGCAGGGAAGCACCACCGTCAACGCACAGGACCTCCGTGGCTTTCTGAAATTCCTGCTCGTCGGCCTCATCATCATCCATGTCTTCGTCCTCATCGTCGTCTTCATCCTTGTCACGGCCGCAGGGAGGCCTATCTCCTTGTCGCTGCTTGGCCTTGCCGCGGCGTCCTCCCCGGCCGGGGCGTTTCTTGACGTTCCCCCAGCACCTTCCTGGGCTTTCTCCTTGTTGCGCCGCTCGTACTCAGCTTTTTGCAACTCAACAAGCTGCTCGACCTTCTTGCAGCTCTGGAGATCGTGGCCCTTGGTGCGGTGGATCTTGCAATACTGCTTGTCGGAGCTGTCCTGCTTGTCGGCGGCCGCCACAGGCTCAGCCTCCTTGCCGGAGCCAGCAGCTGTACCTTTCTTGGCGCCACCTCCGTTGCCGGACTGCTCGACAGCTAGCACTTCTTTGCCCTTCTTCCTTCTGTTGTTCCGCCGTCGGCCCTTCCTTGTCGGGGCGGCGTCCTCACTGTCCGATCCTCCTGCTCATGTGTTCTCTCCGGGGAGCCTCCTCCCCTCTTCAGCACGTGCACACTTGTCGGCCAGGGCGTAAAGCTCGCTGACATCCCTGATCTTGCACATCGCCATCTCCTACCTCATCCTGTGGTTTCGCACATTGTAATGAAACGCGCTGATGACCGCGGCAGGGTGGACGTCTGGGATGTTGTGCTGCACACGGCTGAATCTCTGAATGAACTTGCGCAGGGACTCACCTTCCTTCTGGGCGAGCAGATGAAGGTCGCTCTCTTGGCCATGTGGTTTGTGGCCGCCTGTAAAGGCGCCGACAAACTGATGGCACAGATCTGCCCAAGAGGAGATGGAGTTGTCCGGCAAGTGCATGAGCCAGGATCTGATGTTGGGCTTGAGCACCAGCGGGAAGTAGTTGGCAAGGATCTTGTCGTCTCGTCCCCCGGCAGCCTGCACCGCGATGGTGTAGATGCTGAGGAACTCCGACGGATGCGACTTGCCGTCGTACTTCTCCGGTACGTCTGGTTTGAAGTTCTTCTTGCTGGGCCACTGGACCTGCCGCAGCTCATGGGTGAACGCAGGGCAACCTACCGCGTACGGCAAGTCACCTGGTTTCCCCGGCGCGTGCATGTCAACAGAGGGTCCAGCGCGCTGGTCGGATTGACGCCGCGCTTCTCTTCGACGCTCGATGCAGGTACGAGCGTCCTTCTGCTGTTGTTCGTGCAGAACTTGGCGCTGATCGTGACGAGCTCGCGGGTCCGATGATGCGGTGGAGTCGTTGTCGAGATGGACCCGGCGAGTTGGCGATCTTGGCCTTCGTAGCGGAGAGTGCATGGATGTTGCACCCCCGTCTGTCTTGTCACCATCGGCTCGTGTCCGACAGTCTTGCCGCGGCAGCGAGGCACTTGGTTGTCGTGCAGTGTCGCCGTTGGCGAAGCCGATGAGGCTCTGGATAGTGGCCCTCCATTCGTCGGTCTTGTCCGCCGCTGGAGGGTAGTCTAGGAGCAGTTGAGCTCGTGCCAAGGCTTCCGCTGGAGTGGTGGGCGGCAGCGGCAAACGGTGCAAGGAACGGGACATGCTCGGACTTCTAACTAGGTTAGAAGGAGCAGCATCCCGTCCAGGTGACCGTACCTCGCTCGGGCCAGCATGTTGGCGTGCATGCTGGTCTTGGACGCCACGTGAACCACCAGCTTGATCTTGGCCCAGCGGACGTATGGCGCTGCGAACGCCATGACGCTGCTGGTCCCGCGCCTCCTGAGACGGGCGCGGTGGGCGTAGGGACGCCGAGGTCTGCGCCGCCTTGTCCTTGGACTTGGCAGCGCTATGAGTGCCTAAACTGATCCACGAACACCTATGGGGACCGGCGGACCGAGCCCCTTTCGGTTCGGCGGAGGGCGGAGGTCGCACGAAGAGCGGATCGAGGCAGTGCACACGCGCTAAATCTTCATCGTCTTCATCAACATGCCACCAAAGAAGAAGGCTTCGGGGGCAGCAACCCCATCTGCGTCCCTTCCTCCGCCTCCAGAGCAAGCGGATGGTGGAGTGGACGCCGGCGGACGAATGGGCGGCGACGAGGGTACTCACGGTGCTGCCAAATCCAAGGACAAGGCGGCGCAGACCTCGGCGTCCGTACGTCCACCGCGCCCATCTCAGGAGGCGCGGGACCAGCAGCGTTCGCTGCGCCATACGTCCGCTGGGCCAAGATCAAGCTGGCGGTTCGCGTGGCGTCTAGGACCAGCATACACGCCAACATGCTGGCCCGAGCGAGGTACGGTCACCTGGACGGGATGCTGCTCCTTCTAACATAGTTAGAAGTCTGAGCATGTCCCGTTCCTCGCACCGTTTGCCGCTGCCACCCACCACTCCAGCGGAAGCCTTGGCGCGAGCTCAACTACTCCTAGACTACCCTCCAGCGGCGGACAAGACCGACGAATGGAGGGCCACTATCCAGAGCCTCATCGGCTTCGCCAACAGCGACACTGCACGACAACCAAGTGCCTCGCTGCCGCGGCAAAACTGCCGGACGCGAGCCGATGGTGACAAGATAGACGGGGGTGCAACATCCATGCACTCTCCGCTACGAAGGCCAAGATCGCCAACTCGCCGGGTCCATCTCGACAACGAGTCCACCGCATCATCGGACCCGCGAGCTCGTCGCGGTCAGCGCCAAGTTCTGCACGAACGACAGCAGGAGGACGCTCGTACCCCGCATCGAGCGTCGAAGAGAAGCGCGGCGTCAATCCGACCAGCGCGCTGGACCCTCTGTTGACATGCACGCGCCGGGGGAACCAGGCGACTTGCCGTATGCGGTAGGTTGCCCTACGTTCACCCATCAGCTGCGGCAGGTCCAGTGGCCCAGCAAGAAGAACTTCAAACCAGACGTACCGGAGAAGTACGACGGCAAGTCACATCCGTCGGAGTTCCTCAGCATCTACACCATCGCGGTGCAGGCTGCCGGGGGACGAGACGACAAGATCCTTGCCAACTACTTCCCGCCGGTGCTCAAGCCCAACGTCAGATCCTGGCGCGCCAAAGATGTCGGGGAAACTGATCCATGAACACCTATGGGGACCGGCGGACCGAGCCCCTTTCGGTTCGGCGGAGGGCGGAGGTCGCACGAAGAGCAGATCGAGGCAGTGCACACGAGCAGTTTACCCAGCTTCGGAGCTCTCCGAAGAGATAACACTCCTACTGCTGCATCTATGTATATTTAGTGCTCTTGCTCGGGAGCAAAAACGAGCTACCGGACCGAGCGTGGGAGCGTGCTAGCTTCGAATGAGTCGAACCCCTTCTACGTTGCGCATGGGCCTCCTTTTATATGCTCAAGGGGTCACCGACAGGTGGCAACATAGGCTAGAGGGGTAAAAATGGAAAAAGAATGTGGTAGGTACAGCTACCACTACTGTAGCCACAGTGTATCCTACCTAACCCTGACGGCAGGGGACAAGGGCATTGAATGCCCGTCGGACTCGCCTAAACAGTGCAAAGAGTGACCGTTAGGGGCGCCACCGTTCGCCACGATGGCCTCTTTGTGTCAGTGTCGCTGGCCACCACGCACCGCTGGCTGCACAGCCTTCCGCCACGCGTGCCTGGAAGGGTCCCCAGGCGACACGTTGGCGGATGTGCTGGAGCCTGGGCGCGGAGCGACCGCTTGCCACGGCAAGTATCTTGCCGCGGGCGCTAGCTTGTCGGGCCCGGGAGCTTGTCGCTCACCGCGCCTTGCCGGGACGCGTGGCGCGCCACGGCAAGTGTCCTTGAGATGTCTTGGTTGATTAGGGATGGCAATGGGTCGGGTTTGGTGCGGGTGGAGCTGGTCCAAATCCAACCCATGACCCATCTTCCTACTCTGTTCCCATCCACCAAATTACCCATGGGCACAAGTTGTGCCCATGCTCAAACCCGTTGGATACCCACATACCCATGGAGCTCCATGGGCATAGAAATGTTAGCATGAATCCTTCCCAAAGATCAAATTAGCTCATCATCATTCACTCACAAATGACAACATAAGCTACATGCATAAGTAGGCAACAAGTAATACGATGAGTCCTTAAGTGTGACATACCAAGGTTGATTCTGCAGCATATAGCTTATGGCACCAGTTGCATATTGCCTGCCCTTGCCCATTGATTTGCTCTTTCTACTGTCACTTGCATATGCCCCCCATGTCATACGGGTATCCATTGGATATCCATGGAGCACAAACTATAACCATGCCCAACCCAGCTGTTCGTGGGTATCCATATCCACGGACCCATGGGCAGAAATGCGCTCCATACCCTTGCCCAACCGGGTCGGATATCCATGGGTATCCAGATCCATGGATAAAATTTCCATCCCTATGGTTGATCCTCCCGGTAAGCTCCTCTTGCCGGGGCCTTGTCTTCTCATCTTGAATGCTTTGTTCTTGAGTGGCTTCCCGGCAAGCTCTTCTTGCCGGGGTCTCGTCTTCTGAGGAGTCACGGAGGATCTTGGTGGTGACCTGGCGAGCCCTGCCGCGGGGTGCTGCAACTGCCCGTGCACAAGTTCGGAGTACTAGGGTACCCCTACTCTAGTGCACTGACAATGACCACCATGTAACTAGTAGTATTCCTCCAAGTAGTTAGCAATGATCGAGTTTGTAATCATAGGTTATACCGTTTGTGTGATCTTGTGTGCTATTGAATGAAGTGAATTGATTGTGTTAGTATCATGAGCATATGGGTAGTGATTCTCTCCTAGACCTCTATTCTATTCTATTTTCTCGCCCCTTCTAACCCATCAGATGCCTTCGAGACGTGACAACAGATTTGCATTTCCACCGGAGCTCACTCAGTTGATCCAACAGTAGAATGCCTTGATGCAGATACTAGTTCAGAAACAGAACCAAGGCAACAACAACAACAACAACAACAACAACAACAACAACAACAACAACAACAACAACAACAACAACAACGACGACAACCCACCGCCACCACCCCCTATTGACCACCTAGCCCATTTTCTGAGGTGGAATCCGCCGGTGTTCTCTAGTAGCACTGAGCCGATTGTTGTAGATGATTGGCTCCGCAAGATTGGAAGAGGGCTGGCCACTAAAGGATGCACAGATGCGGAGAGAGTGCACTTTGCTGCACATCAGCTTGATGGACCCGCAGCATCTTGGTGGGAGAACTTCATCGCCACTTACCCCATTGATGCAATTACATGGGATCAGTTCCGGCAGGCTTTTTGCACTGCCCATGTTTTAGTAGGAGCTATGCGCATGAAGAAGTGCGACTTTCGCAACTTGCGCCAAGGAGGGCGTACAGTGGGCCAGTATGTGGATGAGTTTAGCAAGTTAGCACGCTATGCCCCTGATGATGTAGCCATAGATGCCGCTAAGCAGGAGAAGTTTCTTGAGGGACTCAACAATGAGCTGAGCATGCAGTTGATGGTGGAAACTTTCGACAACTACCAGGAGTTGGTAGACAGGGCCCTCATGATTGAAGGCAAGCAGCAACTAATTGAAAATCACAAAAGGAAGTATGGATAGGGGAGGTACACTTCTGGAGCTCAGCAGAAGCCCCGCTATTCCCTGTACCCAGGAGGACATACCCACAACCATGGAGGCCATAACCATGGAGGACATACTCACAATGGAGCAAGTTCCCACAACCACAGTGGCCCCAAGAATGGCAATGGAAATGGAGGAAGTAGCAGCCAGAACCGTTCCAACCCTGCAACACCAGCCAAGAGGGATCTGAGCCACATTACCTGCTTCAAGTGCCAGAAGACTGCACATTATGCTACTGAATGTCCTGAAGCAAAGAATGGAAATGGCAATGGAGGTTCCGCAAAGAAGCCCAACCCCTTCACCAAAGGTCAGGTGAACCACGTCAGTGTGGAGGAGATTGAGGATCAACCCGATGCAATTGTCGGTAAGTTTTTGATTAATGCATTTACCGCACTTGTTCTTTTTGATACTGGTGCATCGCATTCATACATATCAAGGGGATTTGTGGATAAGTATAACCTGCCAACCGTAGCCCTTAAGTCACCTATGTTAGTAAGTTCCCCAGGAGCGGAGTATATGGCTAGTAGGGGATGCTATCAGTTGCCAGTAACCATAGGTAGACATGTTTTCGCCACCGATCTGATTGTTCTGGAGTCACAAGGATTGGATGTGATACTAGGCATGGATTGGCTATCCAAGTTTGAAGGAAATATCAACTACACCAGTAAATCAATTCTTCTCACCACCCCAGAAGGAAAGAGGATAAAGTTTCTATCCCGGCATGCGCCGGCAAAACTCAGGTGAATTCCTTATCAGGAGTTGTTCAGGAGGAAGTACCAATGGTGAAGGATTATCCCGATGTATTTCTGAAAGAGTTACCAGGCCTGCCACCGGATCGAGACATTGAGTTTTTTATTGAGTTATTGCCAGGCACCGGACCAATATCCAAGAGACCATATCGGATTCCCGCACAAGATCTGGAGGAAATTAAGAAACATATTAAGGAGTTACTAGAGAAAGGTTACATTCGACCAAGTTCATCACCTTGGGGAGCCCCAGTGCTTCTAGTGGAGAAGAAGGATGGCTCTTTGAGGATGGTTGTTGATTATCGTGCGTTGAATGAGGTGACGAGCAAGAACAAATACCCTTTGCCGATGATCAATGATTTGTTTGACCAATTGCAAGGAGCTAAAGTTTTCTCCAAGATCAATCTTCGATCAGGTTATCACCAGTTGAAGATCCGAGAACAGGATATACCTAGGAAAACTTTTACCACAAGGTATGGGCTATATGAGTATATAGTTATGTCATTTGGTTTGACTAACGCACCTGCCTATTTCATGAATATGATGAATAAAGTGTTTATGGAGTTTTTGGATAAGTTCGTCATGGTGTTCATTAATGATATATTGGTCTACTTGAAGATTGAAGAAGAGCATAAGGAGCATTTGCGTTTGGTTCTTGAGAACCTTAGGGAACATCAGTTGTATGCCAAGTTCAGCAAGTGTGATTTTGGTTAAAGGAAGTTGGATTTCTCGGACATGTTATATCCGGAGAAGGAATAGCAGTAGACCCTACCAAGGTTGCTTCTGTCACTAAGTGGTTGGCACCCACATCAGTTGGAGAGATTAGAAGTTTTCTTGGACTCGCAGGTTATTACCGGAGGTTTATTGAGAATTTCTCCAAAATTGCAAAACCCATGACAGAGTTATTGAAGGACTCCAAGTTTAAATGGACTGAGGATCGCAAGGCCAGTTTTCAGGAGTTAAAGAAACATTTGGTTACAGCCCCAGTGCTTATTCTCCAAAACCAACGTAAGGATTACCAAGTATATTCCGACACTTCATGTAGAGGACTTGGAGGTCTGCTTATGCAGGAAGGAAGAGTTGTTTCATATGCCTCACGACAGCTTCGACCTCATGAGTTGAATTATGCTACACATGATTTGGAGCTAGCAGCCGCAGTGCATGCCCTGAAGACATGGAGACACTTTCTCATTGGAAACCATTGTGATGTATACATGGATCATAAGAGTTTGAAATACATCATCACGCAGAAGGAGTTGAACCTCAGGAAAATGAGATGGTTGGAGCTCATAAAGGATTATGATAGGAAATTGCACTATCATCCAGGAAAGGAAAATGTCATAGCAGATGCTCTGAGCCGCAAGAGTTATGTTAACACACTCATAATAGGAGGATTACCAAAAGAGTTAGCTGATGACCTTCGAGAACTATGCTTGGAGATAGTTCCAAGTGGTTACATTGCAGCGTTGGAAATTCAATCCACTTTGTTGGATAAGATCAGAGAAGCCTAGAATATAGACAAGGAGATTGCTGAGATAAAGGAAAGGATGAGTAAAGGAAAGGCTAAAGGATTTCGTGAGGATGAGCACGACTCTTTATGGTTTGAGGATCGTGTATCGCCTAATGACCCCGAGATCAGGAAGTTGATTCGGCAGGAGGCCCTTGATTCACCGTACTCGATTCACCCAGGCAACACCAAGATGTATCTGGATTTGAAAGAATTTTTTTGGTGGACAGGAATGAAGAAGGATATTGCCGAGTATGTAGCAATATGTGATGTATGCCAGAGAGTCAAGGCAGAGCACCAGAAGCCAGCAGGATTGCTACAGCTGTTGTCGATACCCGAATGGAAGTGGGATAAACTTGGCATGGATTTTATCACTGGATTACCCAGGACTCGTTCAAGCTATGACTCTATCTGGGTTGTAGTCGATCGTTTGACAAAAGTAGCTCATTTCATCCCGGTAAAGACAACTTATACGAGTGCTAAGTTGGCAAACATATACATGACCAGGATCGTATGTCTGCATGGAGTTCCGAGGACCATTGTATCAGATAGAGGAACCCAGTTCACTTCAAAGTTTTGGAATCAGTTGCATGAAACCTTGGGTACCAGGCTAGAGTTCAGTACAACCTTTCATCCATAGACGGATGGACATACCGAGAGAGTCAACCAGATTCTGGAGGACATATTGAGAGCTTGTGTGCCATATTACGGATCTAGTTGGATGACAATTTGATATGCAGAGTTCACTTATAACAACAATTATCTATCTAGTTTGAAGATGGCCCCTTTCCAAGCTTTGTACGGAAGGAGGTGAAGGACACCGTTATCATGGGATGAAGTTGGAGATCGACAGTTGTTCGGACCAGACTTAATCAAAGACTCTGAAGAGAAGGTTAAGTTGATTCATGACAGGCTCAAGGTAGGCCAGTCCAGGCAGAAGAGTTATGCGGATACTAAACGGAAGGAGATAGTTTATGAAGTCGGAGACAGAGCATATCTTTGTGTGTCCCCACTTCAAGGAGTGAAACGTTTTGGAGTCAAGGGAAAGCTAGCACCACGTTTTGTGGGACCATACAGAGTTTTGGAACGCATAGGAGAAGTTGCGTTCAAGCTGGAATTGCCAGAAGGATTGTCATGAGTTCATGATGTGTTTCACGTTTCCCAGTTGAAGAAGTGCCATGCAGAGATGTCCGATATTCCTCTAAGAGATATAGTGCCACTGGAAGCAATTCGGTTAGATAGTGATTTGACATATGAAGAGAAGCCAGTCAAGATTCTCGAGTTTTCTAGTCGAGTTACTTGCATCAAGGTTATCAAGTGTTTCAAAGTTCAGTGGAGCCACCATATCGAGGAGGAAGCCACTTGGGAGCGACAAGAAGATCTCCGCAAGGACCACCCAAACCTTTTTTGCTGACCAACCGAATCTCGAGGGGGTAGGTTTGTAACATCCCAATTTTCAATTTGTATTTTATACATAGATCATCATATGCATATCATATTTATTCTTGCATTTTGTTGTGATCCTAGAAATCTTAAGCAACTCAAGGACCCAAGGAGAGAGTTGGAGGTTTCACAAAATTCATATTTGAATTTATTTTAAATTTGAAGAAAGGATCAATTTGATTTTATTATTTTTCTCTCCAATTATTTCCAACATGAAAAATAAATGAGAGAAGATAATATGACTTCTTCAACCTAAGAGAAATATTGGAGAAAGAATTTTAAAATCAAATTAGTTATTTATTGGTATTTTATTTGAATTAGAAAAATATTGCATTTTTGAAAATTGCATCTTAGTCCAGAAAAATGTTCATCTTGTCCTAAATATTAGGTTTGGACGGTGAAGATTGTTTCTGAAATTTTTAGATTTTTCTTTATATTTATTTAGGATTTTTTTCCTTCGCGGCGAAATTTATTTTAAAAAAAAGAGGTTCGGACCGACTGGGCTGAAACCCAGCCGACCCAGCAAGCCGGTCCGCCGCCGCCTCGCTCCGTTGCCCCCTTCTCCCAGTCGGAGACCCGGGGGGGGTCCTTTATAAGCCGCACCGCCCCTCCCGATCCCGTCGCCAACCCCGTCGCCTCGCTGCCTCGCCTCTGCCGCCGAGCGCCGCCGCCGCTGCCGCCCGAGTCGCCGCCCCGCCTCGCCGCCGCAAGCCGCCGTCGTTGGAGCCGCCACCGCCGTCGACCATTCCGATCCGATCCGAGCCGGCGTTTTTTCTTATGAACCGGTATACCCCGAACCATTCCGGTTCTTTAGGTTTTTCTCGGTTCTTTTAGAATAGATCGGTTTTCGTTTTTATTTTAGTTTTTAAACATTCTTTCGTTCGTTCGTTCATTTTAATGAACAGTTTTATCGGACTAGTTCTGTTAGCGAACGTTTGCGCCGTAGTCTTTTTCTTTTTAGTTTATTTTCGGCCAGGGACCTATCCGCGAATAGTTTTCTCGCAATTTAGCCCCTAATATTAAAACTAGCATGGATTTTTACTCGTTTATCCAAATTAGATGAAACCAGCGCCTAAATCTTTGTATCATTCTGTTCTTTCTAGTTAACCACCTTGAACATGATTTTGACATTGTAAAATTTGACTTTAGATCCGATTAGTAAACGATCTTGTTTCGTTCGTATTTTGAGTTTCGTTTCTCCGTTTGAGTCATTTCTTTTTGCAAATCGTAGCTAATCACTTGTACCTACTGTTAAGATCTAATCCACATGATAATAATGCTATTAGGTTTGACTTTTTTTAGTTTAAGACGTTTGCTTGCTTCGTGTTTGATTTGGATCTTTTCTCGGTTTTCTCGTTGTTTCGTTTGAGTGATTGCTTATGTATGCTACTGGTTGTCTATGATAGATTACCCGGAGTGCGAAGCTTGTTATTACGAATATCTAGAGTTTGTGGATCGTCAACAAGGCAAGTTACACTTTGATCATATTTTTTTTTCTATACCCAGTTTTTACTATGCATTAGTATTACCCCTCAAACAATTGCATGAGTAGGATTGGGAACTTGTGGTTTGGTTGTAGTACTTGAGGTAGGAACCTAATACCTTTTGATCACCCCGGGAATATATGTTATGCTTATTATTGCTTACCCATGCTCGTAGACAGGGATTGGATCGTGATTCACACATGGAAGTTTTGGGAGTTATTAATCTTGGATAACATTAAGGTGGCAAGTTTAATATGCATCTGGGTGGATTGGTTGAGGCACCTAGGGAACCCAGAGTTGCCTATTGTAGGATTGAAAGTATGTCTAGAGGGGGGTGATTAGACTACTTAACCAATAAAAACTTATCCTTTTCCCACTTTTAGTCTTTGGTAAATTTTAGCTATCTTAGCACCAGTCAAGCAATCTTAACACAATTCAAGCAAGCATGCAAAGAGTATATGAGCAGAGGAAAGTAAAGCATGCAACTTGAAAGAATGTAAAGGGAAGGCTTTGGAGAATTCAAACACAATTGGAGAAACGGATGTTTTTGTTGTGGTTCCGATAGGTGGTGCTATCTTACATCCACGTTGATGGAGACTTGAAGCCACGAAGGGCAATGGTTGCGTGAGTCCACGGAGGGCTCCACCCATGAAGGGTCCACGAAGAAGCAACCTTGTCTATCCCACCATGGCCGTCGCCCACGAAGGACGTGCCTCACTATCGGTAGATCTTCATGAAGTAGGCGATCTCCTTGCCCTTACAAACTCCTTGGTTCAACTCCACAATCTTGTAGAAGGCTCCCAAGTGACACCTATCCAATTTAGGAGACACCACTCTCCAAGAAGTAACAAATGGTGTGTTGATGATGAACTCCTTGCTCTTGTGCTTCAAATGATAGTCTCCCCAACACTCAACTCTCTGTCACAGGATTTGGATTTGGTGGAAAGAAGATTTGAGTGGAAAGCAACTTGGGGAAGGCTAGAGATCAAGATTCATATGGTAGGAATGGAATATCTTGGCCTCAACACATGAGTAGGTGGTTCTCTCTCAGAAACAACAAGTTGGAAGTGTAGGTTTGTTCTGATGGCTCTCTCCACGAATGAATAGGAGGTGGAGGGGTATATATAGCCTCCACACAAAATCTAACCGTTACACACAACTTGCCAAACTCGGTGGGACCGAATTGATAAACTCGGTCGGAGCGATTCAACATATCTAGTGACCGTTAGGATTTTCGGTGGGACCGACATGCAACTCGGTAGGACCGATATGGTTAGGGTTAGGGCATAACGTAATCTCGGTGAGACCGATTACACAAACTCGGTGGGACCGATTTTGGTAATAGGCTAACCAGAGAGTTGGTCAGGTAAACTCGGTGGGACCGGTTCGCTCATTTCGGTGGGACCGAAATTTTACGAAAAGGATACAGGGAGTTTACATTGCAATCTCGGTGGGACCGATCGCTCATCTCAGTGGTACCGAAACGTTACGAAGGGAAACAGAGAGATTACAATCCCATCTCGGTGAGACCGAGATCCCTATCGATGAAACCGATTTGCCTAGGGTTTGTGGCAGTGGCTATAACATTTGAACTCGGTGGCGCCGGATAGAAAGAATCAGTAGGGCCGAGTTTGACTTTTGGTTTAGGTCATACGTGGATGTGAGAAAGTAGTTGAGGGCTTTCAAGCATATCACTAAGCACTATGGAGCAAGAAACTCATTAAGCAACACCCCATCCCTCCTTGATAGTATTGGCTTTTCCTATAGACTCAATGTGATCTTGGATCACTAAAATATAAAATGTAGAGTCTTGAGCTTTTGAGCTTGAGCCAATCCTTTTATCCTTAGCATTTTGAGGAGTCCACTTTTCTCATCCATGCCATGCCATTCATTGAGCTTTTCCTGAAATATTCAGCTTGGAATAATGTTAGCTCAATGAGCTATATGTTGTTAGGAATTACCAAAACCACCTAGGGATAGTTGCACTTTCACCTATTTGAGGTAATCCCGGAGTACCCGTGTGATTTTTCCTTCGGTTTGCCAGCCAGGCTCAAAGGGGTCATAACATTATTCATGCTAGAAACTTCTGTGTGCAGCCACAAGCCATTATGGGCTTTGGCATAGTTGAGTAAGTTGTGTGAGCTCTTGAAGAGGTGGACTAGCAGATGTAGGGGAAAGTAGGTGTATCGGTCCGCCCGAAGTAGAGAGTTAATGCTTGAGAAAGACTATATCTCGATCATCTGATCATGGATGCGGTCGAGTCTTGTGGGGAAAAGTGCGCAAACCTCTGCAGAGTGTATAACCTAATCATGGTTAGCCGTGTCCCCGGTTATGGACATCTTGAGTATCTGGTACTTGAATTATTATGTGATCTCATCACTTTACTTAACTAATTGATTTGGGTTTAATTAATGATACTTTTAATTTGGGATTTGAGTTGGGGTTACCTTCTCAAATATTGGGCAACTTGGGAGTAGTTAAATAAATTTATTCCTTTGTTGTATGGAAAAACTAGCTTTATGCAAAATCATAAACTTACAGCGTCCACCAGCCAAATATTGCATGTAGATATAGTTCTTGCATTTCATTGCTTTATAGTGTAACCCTGCTAGCATATTCAATGTGCTGACCTACACGGCTGCAACGTCTCATGTTGCAGACTACTTGGACGACAAATAAGGTGCGATAGGTTGCTGTTTGGCACTCAACCATGTCGTTGGACTTGATGGACTCATTTACCCTTCAAAGCTTCCGCAGTTATTTAGTTTAGATGGCCTTCAGCCATGATATTTTGTGTAATCATACTCTTTATGAGGACTCAATGTAATAAGTGTGTGATTGAACTCTGTTATAATTCCTCGAGTACTGTGCGTGTCAGCATTACCGATCCAGGGATGACACTGATGCACAGAGACTTCGGTCCATTCGGATCGTGGTCGCTACATGTCCCCAGGTTGTGGCAATGGAACTTCATCCTCCTTCGAGCTTGTCTTGTCCTTATCAGGATCATGGTATTCTTCTTCCTCCGAAGTCCAGCCATAGTGATCCACATCCCCATAGACCTTGGAGTTTGCGATATCATCTGCAACATAGCTCTCACTCTCTGAGTCTTGGGACGACATAATTCTAGATCTGTCAGGAAAATAGACAGAAAAGAAAACAGGAGATTTCTCCATGATACGGAGGTTAATAGGTTCGGTAGGTATATATAGATTTTTCATCTTGGGGAAGAAGCACAACGAAAGGAAAATGGAGTCCGGAAAGTACCCGAGGTGGGCACAACCCTGGCGCGCCCTCTTGTATCGTGCCCACCAGGGTCACTTTCCTGGAAGTTTCTTATTTTCCTAATTTTCTAAATATTCCAAAACCAACAAAAAATATTTTTGCGGATTTTTTGGAGTCCATTTACTTACCGTATCATGTACCTCCCTTTTTCATGATTCTGGAGTGTTCTGGAAGGATTCCTTTATGTATTCTTCCGGTGTCAAAGTTTGGGTAACATTGCTTTCAACATTAATTGGCCTACCTGAGATATAGTGTTTTATTCATTGCCCATTGACAACCTTCGGGTTAGTGCCTTCAGCATTATTTATTTTGATAGCTCCGGATCGATAGACCTCGTCGATGACATAGGGTCCTTCACATTTGGAGAGGAGTTTTCCTGCAAAGAATCTGAAATGAGAGTTGTACAAAAGAACATATTCTCCAACCTTAAACTCACGCTTTTGGATTCTTTTGTCATGCCATCTTTTAACTTTTTCTTTGAATAACTTTGCATTTTCATAAGCCTGGGTTCTCCATTCATCTAATGAGCTAATATCAAATAACCTCTTTTCACCAGCAAGTTTGAAATCATAATTGAGTTCTTTAATTGCCCAATATGCTTTATGTTCTAACTCAAGAGGCAAATGACAAGCTTTTCCATAAACTATTTTATATGGAGACATACCCATAGGATTTTTATATGCTGTTCTATAAGCCCAAAGTGCATCATCTAATTTCCTAGACCAATTCTTCCGGGATCTATTGACAGTCTTTTGTAAGATTAGTTTTATTTCTCTATTGCTAAGTTCAACTTGACCACTAGACCGAGGATGATAAGGTGATACAATTCTATGGTTAACATCATACTTAGCAAGCATTTAATGGAAAGCACCATGAATAAAGTGTGAACGACCATCAGTCATTAAATATCTAGGGACTCCAAACCTTGGGAAAATAACTTCCTTAAGCATTTTAATAGAGGTGTTGTGATCAGCACTACTGGTTGGAATAGCTTCTACCCACTTAGTAACATAATCAACAGCAACCAAAATATGTGTATACCCATTGGAGGAAGCAAAAGGTCCCATGAAATCAAATCCCCAAGTATCAAATGGTTGAACAACAAGTGAATAATTCATACGCATTTCTTGAGGCTTACCGATATTACCTATTCTTTAACATTCATCACAAGATGAGACAAACTTACGGGCGTCCTTGAAGAGAGTAGGCCAATAAAAACCAGATTGCAATACCTTATGAGCGGTTCTGTCTCCCACGTGATGTCCTCCATAAGCTTCAGAGTGACATTTCGGTAGGTTTTATTCCTATTCATGCTCAGGTACACAACGTCTAATAATACCATCTACTCCTTATTTATAAAGATGTGGGTCATCCCAAAAGTAATGTCTTAAATCATAGAATAATTTTTCTTTTGTTGGTAAGTGAAACTAGGTGGTATGTATTTAGCAACAATATAATTAGCATAGTCAGCATACCAAGGTGTGCTATGAGAAATATTTATTGCAGCTAGTTGTTCATCAGGAAAGCTATCATTAATAGGTTGTGGGTCATCAAGAATATGTTCAAGCCTAGACAAGTTATCAGCTACAGAATTCTCTGCTCCTTTGCTATCAGTGATATGCAAATCAAATTCTTGTAGCACAAGAACCCACCTAATGAGTCTAGGTTTAGCATCTTTCTTTTCCATAAGATATTTTATAGCAGCATGATCGGTGTGAACATGTAGCGACCCGACCTCAGATGGTCAAGTCTTTGTGCTCAGGTGTCATCCCTGGATCAGTAATGCTGACACCACACAGTACTTCAAAGGATTTATAACAGAGTAGCAATCACACACTTATTACATCGATGTCCCAAAATAGGACTTAATACAATAATCATGGCTTAAGGCCATCTAATAACGATAAACAGCGGAAGACTTGGAAGATAAGTGAGTCCATCAACTCCAACGGCATCACTGAGTATAGAACCACGACCTAAAAGCACCTTACTCGTCGTCTAAAAAGTCTGCAACATGAAAGTTGCAGCCCGAAAACGGGTCATCACATGGAATATGCTGGCAATGTAACGCATAGAGAATAATGAATGACAAGCCTATTCTATATGCATATATGGCTGGCGAAAAAGCTCTATGGTTACAGTTTTGCATAAAGCAAATTTTTCCCTACTGCAAAGGAATAAATTTATTTAACTATCATGGTGGTTGTTAAACATTGAGAATGGTTGACAGCATCCTCAATCCCAAATAAAAGTAATCATTAACAAACCCAACAATATTAAATTAGAGTAACATGTTGAGATTCACATGATATTCAAGTACTAGATACTCAAGATGTCCATAACCGGGGACACGGCTAATCATGATTAGTTTGTACACTCTGCAGAGGTTTGCGCACTTTTCCCCACAAGACTCGATCACCTCCGTTTGGTTTCTCGCACTACATGGTGTTTGAGAAACGGATGACCGAGACATAGTCTTTCAGAGGCGCTAGCACCTTACAATGGGTAGACCGATACACCTACATCCCCTACATCTACTAGTCTAACACTATAAGAGTTCGCACGACTTAGTAAACTATGCCAGAGCCCATAATGGCTTGTGGCTGCACACGGAAGTTACTAGCATGAATTATCTTATGATCCCTTTGAGCCTGGGTGGCGGTCCATAGGAAAATCACACGGTAACCCCGGGATTTCCAAAAAAACAGGCAATCACTGGATACCCCAAGTGCCTCAATCCACCCAGATGTGTATTTAAGTTTCCACCTTAGATAAACCATTAATTAACAATCTCACATCTGTCATGGATATTCACTCACCCAATCCATGTCTACTAGCATAGCATGGCATAATAAGCAAACGCAGAAGTAACTCCCAAAGGTTTCATAAGTAATACAGGTAATAGGTACTACCTCATCTACTTCCCATCCCACAACTTAATTAGATCCTAATCATGCAATGTTTGAGGATTGATCTAATGCATAAAAACTGGGTAGTAGAAAAGATATGATCAAGTGTTACTTGCCTTGCTGATGATCCGGGAAACCTAGAGATTCGAAGTAACAAGCGGCGCACTCCGGGTGATCTATCGCAGACAGTCAACAAGCATACAATAAGTACTCATCTAATGCACAGGTAAATCTCGAATAAAAGATCTAAACAGAAAGTTCAACTCAAGAACCCTGGTGGCAAAAGAATCAAATCAAATAAAGCAACGAAGGTCAAACGGCGAAAAGAAAACAGCTCGGTTCTAGCAAATTGAAACTAGGTCAAATTTTACAGTAGCAAAACTTTGTTTAAGTTGATTAGTCGGAACGGCGGTTTCGAAATGAAACTCCAGGCGCTTGAATCACCTGATTCCGATAAACGAGCGAGAAGATAAACTAGAACGAAGATCGGATCTGAAATCACGATCAGAAATATAGCGGAATAAATCCGATTAAAAGAAAAACGACGAACGGTTAAACGAACGGACGTTCGTTAACCGGGGATAACCGGTGATCACGTTCGTTAAGACGAACGGTCCGGTGAACGCTCGCTAAACAACAAAACCGGAAATAAACCGATCTAGGGTTTTTTTTTTAAAATCGAACCGAGGGGAGGGTGGCGCGGCACGGCTACCTCGACGAGGCAGGGCTCCGGCGGGGTGGCGGCTAGGTGGCGGGGCGACGGCGTCGCGGCGGCGGCGGCGGCGGCTGCGGCGCAAG
>NC_057807.1:141625262-141633427 GCF_018294505.1 Triticum aestivum
GGCGGCGGCGGCTGCGGTGGCGCGCGGCTGCTGCTGCTGCTGCTTGGGGCGGCGACTGCTGGTTGTGGGGAGGAGGGTGGGTGCTGGGGTATTTATAGGAGGGGGGTGTTGTTTGGGGGAGGGGGCAAGCAAAGGCAGTGGCGGCGGCGCTGAGTCTGAGTCGGACTCGGCTGGCGGCAGCGGTGCTGCGCACGCGCGGGAGGGGCGGGGCGCTGGGCCGGCTGGCTGGGCTCTTGGCCCAGTCGGGCGCTGCGTATATATATTTTTTTTAAAAATAACGCGCGCAGAAAACGAATAAAATAAAACCTAAACGAACTCCAAAAATTACAAAGTAAATTTTCCCCGACTCCTAAAAATGAGTCGAACAAAATGAACTTTTACTCGGGGCCAAAAATGCAATTTTTGAAAACACGCATTTTTCCCTAAGGCAAATAAACTCCGAGAAAAATCCAGAATTTGATTTATTTATTAAATCTTCATTTTTCCTAATTTTTGGGAAAGTCATATTATTCCCTCTCATATTTTTTATATTGGAAAATTATTTGAAGATGAAATAAATAAAATCAAATGATCCTCTTTTCATAATTCGAGGAAACTCAAATATGAAAATTTCGAAATCTCCAACTCTTTCCGAGGGTCCTTGAGTTGCGTGAAATTTCTAGGATCGGCAAATGCAAGAAAATATGTAATGCATGATGATTTAATGTATAACATTCCAAATTGAAAATTTGGGATGTTACAAACCTACCCCCCTTAAGATGAATCTCGCCCTCGAGATTCGGGTTGGCTAGAAAATAGGTGAGGGTGATCCTTGAGCAAAACTTCTTCTCTCTCCCAGGTGGCTTCATCCTCAGTGTGGTGGCTCCACTGAACCTTGCAAAACTTGATAACCTTGCTGCGAGTAACCCTGCTAGCGTGTTCGAGAATCTTGATGGGTTTTTCCTCATATGTTAAATCATCCTTCAACTGAATTGCTTCAAGTGGCACTGTATCTCTTAGCGGTACCTCCGCCATCTCGGCGTGGCATTTCTACAGCTGAGAAACATGGAATACGTCATGAACTCCTGACAGTCCTTCTGGTAATTCCAACTTGTAAGCGACTTCTCCCATGCGCTGCAAGACCCTATACGGTCCAACGAAACGTGGTGCTAATTTTCATTTAACTCCAAAACGCTTAACTCCTCGAAGTGGGGATACTCTAAGATAAACTCTGTCTCCAATTTCATATTCTATCGCCTTGCGTTTTGAATCCGCATAGATTTTCTGTCTGGACTGGGCTACCTTGAGCCTATCGCGAATCAACTTAACTTTCTGTTCAGACTCCTTAATCAAATCTGGTCCAAACAACTGACGGTCTCCAACTTCGTCCCATGACAACGGTGTCCTGCACCTCCTTCCGTATAAAGCTTCGAAAGGTGCCATCTTCAAGCTGGTTTGGCAACTGTTGTTATAAGAAAACTCTACATACGGAAAGTTATCGTCCCAACTAGATCCATAATCTAGTGCACAAGCTCTCAGCATATCCTCCAAAATCTGATTGACTCTCTCAGTCTGTCCATCTGTCTGTGGGTGGAAAGCTGTACTGAATTCCAGCCTGGTTCCCAATGTTTCATGCAACTGATTCCAAAACTTTGAGGTAAATTGGGTTCCTCTATCTGATACGATGCTCCTCGGAACTCCGTGCAAACACACAATTCTGGTCATGTATATCTTTGCCAACTTAGCACTGCTATAGGTAGTCTTGACTGGAATGAAATGAGCTACCTTCGTCAAGCGGTCGACTATAACCCAAATCGAGTCATAGCCTGAATGAGTCTTTGGCAAACCTGTGATGAAATCCATGCCTAGTTTATCCCACTTCCATTCGGGTATAGGCAATGGTTGCAACAATCCTGCTGGCTTCTGATGTTCTGCCTTCACTCTCTGACATACATCACAAACTGCTACATACTCCGCAATATCCTTCTTCATTCCGGTCCACCAGAACGTTTCCTTCAAATCCAAATACATCTTGGTATTTCCTGGGTGAATCGAATAGGGTGAATCATGTGCCTCTTGCAGAATCAACTTCCTGATCTCCGGGTCATTTGGCACATAAACACGGTCCTCAAACCATAGGGTATCGTGCTCATCCTGACGAAATCCCTTTGCTTTTCCTTCGCTCATTTTCTCCTTTATATTCGCGATCTCCTTGTCATTTTTCTGAGCTTCCCTGATTTTATCCATAAAGGTAGACTGAATCTCCAATGCTGCTACATAGCCTCTCGGAACTATTTCTAAACATAGCTCACGAAGATCTTCTGCTAGCTCCTTTGGTATTTCTCCAGTCAATAGCGTATTGACATGGCTCTTGCGGCTCAATGCGTCAGCTACTACATTAGCCTTTCCGGGGTGGTAATGCAATCTCATATCATAGTCCTTGATGAGTTCCAACCATCTCCTTTGTCTAAGGTTTAACTCTTTCTGCGTGAAAGTGTACTTCAAACTCTTGTGATCCGTGTACACCTCACAATGATTTCCAATGAGGAAATGTCTCCATGTCTTCAATGCATGCACTACGGCTGCTAACTCCAAATCATGTGTGGCATAATTTAATTCGTGAGGTTTCAGTTGTCGTGAAGCATATGAAACAACTCTTCCTTCCTGCATAAGCACTGCTCCAAGTCCTCGACTTGAAGCGTCGCAATACACCTCATAATCCTTGGTCTGATCTGGCAAAATTAACACTGGTGAGGTAACCAATCTTTTCTTCAACTCCTGAAAACTTGCCTCACAATCCTCAGTCCATATGAACTTGGTATCCTTTTTCAGCAACTCCGTCATAGGCTTTGCAATCCTTGAGAAATTCTCAATGAATCTCCGGTAGTATCCTGCGAGTCCAAGAAAACTTCGGATCTCTCCAACTGTCGTTGGTGCTTCCCATTTGGTTACGGTCTCAACCTTTGTGGGGTCAACTGCTATCCCTTCTCCGGATATAACATGTCCAAGAAATCCAACTTCCTTTAGCCAAAACTCACATTTGCTGAACTTGGCATATAACTGATGTTCCCTTAGTTTCTCCAAAACCAATCGCAAATCTTCCTTATGTTCCTCTTCATTCTTCGAGTAAACCAAAATATCATCAATGAACACCACGACGAACTTATCCAAAAACTCCATAAACACTTTGTTCATCAGGTTCATTAAATAGGCAGGTGCGTTAGTCAGTCCAAATGACATAACGGTATACTCATACAGTCCATATCTTGTGGTGAACGCTGTCTTGGGTATGTCCTGCTCTCGAATCTTCAGCTGATGGTACCCTGATCGCAAATCGATCTTGGAAAACACTTTAGCTCCTTGCAAACGATCAAACAGATCATTTATCATTGGTAGTGGGTACTTGTTCTTGATTGTTACTTCATTCAATCCACGATAATCAACAACCATCCTTAACGATCCATCCTTCTTCTCCACTAAAAGTACGGGTGATCCTCAAGGGGAAGAACTTGGGCGTATATAACCTTTATCCAATAGCTCCTTAATCTGCTTCTTGATTTCCGCCAAATCCTGTGCGGGCATCCTGTATGGTCGCTTCGATATTGGGCCTGTACCTGGCAAAAGCTCAATCAAAAACTCAATGTTTCTATCCGGTGGCATTCCTGGCAATTCATCAGGAAATACCTTAGGGTAATCCTTCACCACTGGCACCTCTTCCTGCACAACTCCTGATAAGGAATTTACTTCATTCCTATTTGGTCCATGTCGTGATACATACCTAATCCTTCTTCCTTCTGGCGTTGTGAGCAAAATCGTCTTACTTGCACAATCGATGTTTCCTCCATACATCGACAGCCAATCCATACCGAGAATCACATCCAATCCTTGGGATTCTAGAATGATCAAATCCGTCGGGAATACATGCCTTCCTATACTTAATGGCACTTGAAAACATCCTTGTCTGGCCATATACTCCACTCCTGGTGAGCTTACTAGCATAGGGGTTTTAAGAATCTGAGTAGGTAGACTATACTTCTCTACAAATCCCCTTGATATGTATGAATGCGATGCACCAGTATCAAAAAGAACAAGTGCAGTAAATGACTTAACCAAAAACTTACCGATTACTGCATCGGGCTGATCTTCAACCTCCTCCACATCAATGTGGTTCACCTGTCCCCTGTTGAAAGGGTTTGGCTTCTTTCCAGAGCTTCCATTTCCACCTTGGCCTTCGGGACAGTCATTTGCATAATGTCCGGTCTTGGAACACTTGTAACAGGTGACATGGCTCAGGTCTTTCTTGGCTGGGGTTGATGGTGTGGTCCGGTTCTGGCCGTTGCTTCCTCCATTCCCATTACCATTCTTGTGGCCATTTTGGTTGTGCGAACTACCTCCTCCATGGGTATGCTGAAACTGAACTCCCTGTTTAGGGGTATAACGGGGCTTCTGCTGGGCTCCAGAGTTATACTTCCCCTGCCCATACTTCCTCTTGCGATTCTCAATCTGCTGCTGCTTTCCTTCAATCATGAGGGCGCGGTCTACCAACTCCTGGTAGTTATTGAATCTTGCTACCATCAACTGCAAGCTTAACTCATCATTTAGTCCTTCCAGAAGCTTCTCCTGCTTAGTTGCGTCTGTAGCAACGTCATCTGGGGCATAACGTGCTAACTTACTAAAATCATCCACATACTGGCCAACAGTCCTTCCTCCTTGGCGTAAGTTGCGAAACTCACGCTTCTTCATGGCCATAGATCCTGCTGAAACATGGGCAGTGCGGAAAGCTTGCTGAAACTGATCCCATGTGACAGTGTCTACAGGGTAAGTGGCTGTGAAATTCTCCCACCATGCTGCTGCGGGTCCGTCAAGCTGATGTGCACCAAACTTCACCTTCTCACCATCTGTGCATCCTGCAGTGGTCAACTCCCTTCCTATCTTGCGGAGCCAATCGTCTGCTACAATCGGCTCGGTGCTACTAGAATACACCGGCGGATTCAGCCTAAGGAAACGAGTCAAGTGATCCGCAGGTGGTGGTGGTGGCGGGTTGTTGTTGTTGTTGCCTTGGTTCTGTACCAATGTTTGAATCAAAGTATTCTGCTGCTGAATCAACTGAGTGATCTCTGGCGGGAAAACAAACTCGGGGTCGCGTCTCGGAGGCATCTGAAGGGTTTAGAAAAGACGAGAAATTAAGAATAGAGTGAGGTCTAAGGAGAAAACACTACCCAAATGCTCATGAGACAAATGCACACAAAATCACTTCATTCATTTCAACAAAGGGCATACAATGGTCTAACTATCGCAAAAGTGCTTGTACTATAATGTTTACATGGAGGGAAATACTACTAATATGTGGGGGTCATCTATTAATTTGAACCAGTGGAAGACTCCATGATGTCTGCTCCAGCTTCGTCTTCAAACTCGAGCTCACTTGGATCCGAATCGGTGTCGTCGATGATGATGTAGTTGCTCAAACAGTCGACGTACTTGTCTTCATTCTTGAGCGCTAATTTCTTCTTGAGTTCTTCAATCTCATACTTAAGATTGCTATTGTGCTTTACTACAGCTACGATCTCGTCCATGTAGTCCTTGCGTGTAGACTTTAGTTCTCCTTCAAGTTCGATGATCCTTCCCTTCGCATTCTTCAACTCTATCATATCATTACACATCTGGTTCTCCTAGCGTCGAATGTGATGGTTTAGCTCTTGGATGAAAGCTGCAATGGATCTATCCTTCTTGGTGCTGACTACCTCCCATTGTTCATCTCGGCGTCTGCAAATCTGGTAGATAGTGCACTTGAGGTCTTCTTGATAAACTTCTCTAATGCGTCCCATGGTGATATGAGCTGCCATGCTCTTTCCCAGACTCCAGGTTGGTGCACTGAAAACACTATCTATAGGCTTGGTGATTGGGGCGAATTTCCTTCCCGGAACGTGGGCTTGAATCTTCCAGCGCTCCTCTTCAGGCAGAGTGGCATTGAAAGTCCCGCTGAAGCTTGGTAGTCCAATGTTCAGGTACTTGGCGACTTCCTTCAAGTGGAATCCAAAAGGTGTACCTTCATCTGGTTGAGCGTACTTGATCTTTGCGTCCGTCATCCTAAAAGAGTAGAAAAGATGAGGAGTTAGAAAATGAGAAGAGAGTAGTGATCTATGGCTTTAACTTAGTGGTCGTGTCCTACAGTCAGCGTGTGCTCTGATACCATCTCTGTAGCGACCCGACCTCAGATGGTCAAGTCTCTGTGCTCAGGTGTCATCCCTGGATCAGTAATGCTGACACCACATAGTACTTCGAAGGATTTATAACAGAGTAGCAATCACACACTTATTACATCGATGTCCCAAAAGAGGACTTAATACAATAATCATCGCTTAAGGCCATCTAATAACGATAACAGCAGAAGACTTGGAAGATAAGTGAGTCCATCAACTCCAACGGCATCACTGAGTATAGAACCACGACCTAAAAGCACCTTACTCGTCGTCTGAAAAGTCTGCAACATGAAAGTTGCAGCCCGAAAATGGGTCAGCACATGGAATATGCTGGCAATGTAACACATAGAGAATAATGAATGACAAGCCTATTCTATATGCATATATGGCTGGGGAAAAAGCTCTATGGTTACAGTTTTGCATAAAGCCAATTTTTCCCTACTGCAAAGGAATAAATTTATTTAACTGTCATGGTGGTTGTTAAACATTGAGAATGGTTGACAGCATCCTCAATCCCAACTAAAAGTAATCATTAACAAACCCAACAATATTAAATTAGAGTAACATGTTGAGATTCACATGATATTCAAGTACTAGATACTCAAGATGTCCATAACCGGGGACACGGCTAATCATGATTAGTTTGTACACTCTGCAGAGGTTTGCGCACTTTTCCCCACAAGACTCGATCGCCTCCGTTTGGTTTCTCGCACTACATGGTGTTTGAGAAACGGATGACCGAGACATAGTCTTTCAGAGGCGCTAGCACCTTACGATAGGTAGACTGGTACACCTACATCCCCTACATCTGCTAGTCTACCACTATAAGAGTTCGCACGACTTAGTCAACTATGCCAGAGCCCATAATGGCTTGTGGCTGCACACGGAAGTTACTAGCATGAATTATCTTATGATCCCTTTGAGCCTGGGTGGCGGTCCATAGGAAAATCACATGGTAACCCCGGGATTTCCAAAAAAAAACAGGAAATCACTGGATACCCCAGGTGCCTCAATCCACCCAGATGTGTATTTAAGTTGCCACCTTAGATAAACCATTAATTAACAATCTCACATCTGTCATGGATATTCACTCACCCAATCCACGTCTACTAGCATAGCATGGCATAATAAGCAAACGCAGAAGTAACTCCCAAAGGTTTCATAAGTAATACAGGTAATAGGTACTACCTCATCTACTTCCCATCCCACAATTTAATTAGATCCTAATCATGCAATGTTTGAGGATTGATCTAATGCATAAAAACTGGGTAGTAGAAAAGATATGATCAAGTGTTACTTGCCTTGCTGATGATCCGCGAAACCTAGAGATTCGAAGTAACAAGCGGCGCACTCCGGGTGATCTATCGCAGACAGTCAACAAGCATACAATAAGTACTCATCTAATGCACAGGTAAATCTCAAATAAAAGATCTAACCAGAAAGTTCAACTTAAGAACCCTGGTGGCAAAAGAATCAAATCAAATAAAGCAACGAAGGTCAAATGGCGAAAAGAAAACAGCTCGGTTCTAGCAAATTGAAACTAGGTCAAATTTTACAGTAGCAAAACTTTGTTTAATTTGTTTAGTCGGCACGGCGGTTTCGAAACGAAACTCCAGGTGCTTGAATCACCTGATTCCGATAAACGAGCGAGAAGATAAACTAGAATGAAGATCGGATCTGAAATCACGATCAGAAATATAGCGGAATAAATCCGATTAAAAGAAAAACGACGAACGGTTAAACGAACGGACGTTCGTTAACTGGGGATAACCGGTGATCACGTTCGTTAAGACGAACTGTCCGGCGAACGCTTGCTAAACAACAAACCGGAAATAAAACCGATTTAGGGTTTTTTAAAAAAAAACAAAACGACAAAAAAAAGAAAACCGTAATGGTTTTTTTTTTAAAATCGAACCGAGGGGAGGGTGGCGCGGCGCGGCTACCTCGACGAGGCGGGGCTCCGGCGGGGTGGCGGCTAGGCGG